>NC_137462.1:9122318-9317318 GCF_964235325.1 Thermobia domestica
CGACTAGCAAAATAAACTCAACGGTAACTGATGACTTATGTTGTCTTCGTTCTACTTTTTAAATAATATTTGTACTTATTCTGTAATAACTTATATAAGTTATTACAAAATAAGTAAGTTATTACATAATAAATACAAATATTATTTAAAAAGTAGTAAACAAGGAACGAAGGCAACATGATAAGTCATCAATTACCGTTGAGTTCATTTTTCTAGTCGCTGTCTTAACCTAGATTTTTAAGTAATTCATATTTGGCCTCACTGTAATTTATATGGATGGCAACAGTGATTATTCTTCCTATTCGTATTTTTGAGTGTAGAATAACATTATCTATTATTGTAGTAAGTTACATTTCATTATCTCTTTCCGCTTACGAAAAACGGGCAAAAGAAAAATTGTTAGGTTTTGAAAAAAAATATTTGGTAGTCTGATGAACGCAAAATAAAAATATGAACAAGTTCAGCTAATCAAATATGTTTTTTTTTTTTTTCAAGTTTCTGTATGTGTAACGTGACTAAATTACTAAATCACAGTAAGACGAGTCAAACCACTAGATGACACTACAAGTACTTTGAAACTGCATGTATACAGTTTTCTTACTATGTGAATTTACTTCTTGGCATTTCCTGTGTACAGAACTACATTGCATGTGTGAAAGCGAATGTATTTTTCGGTAGTAAACACTAAAAGGGGGGATTGAGAGACGAATGTGCATTAAACAGACTGTGCATTAAAAAAAAAAATCCCAGACTAATTGGAATTAGCATGACGAAAAAAAAAAGCATTTGAGAGGAGAGAGTATTAATTCCATTTTCTTTCTTCGTTGTCCCCCCCGTAGGTAACTAGTTTTGAGGGTGGGGGAGTGACAGTGGAATTGATAGGTGGTTAGTTTATCAGGGAGTTGAATGTCATTTGGTTAAACATGTGGGTGATCGGGAATGCCTGATGTTTCTAGGTGGCTACTCCCATGTTCCAATCGACATATCACGCTCGCAATGGGTCTAATTGCTAATACATGTTGCTAAACTCAGAAGAGGAGAGTAATGCCATTCGCTCCCGCACAGAATTACCTTTCACTGTACCTATGAAAAAAATAGAGGGTGAAAAAACCGTTGGTTTTACGTATAATCTTGAATTTAGTACTCTCATCATTACTCTTTCGGTTCTGATACGCAGTTCAGTGAAAAATAAAATAACGGTAAGGGTAGGTTCAGTAAAAGATTTTGGAGATAATGATGAACAAGATAATGTAACAATAGTAAAGGGAGAGTCAGAAAATAACATTACATTATTATTATTATTATTATTATTATTATTATTATTAGACATGGGATTTTTATGCACTTAAAATTCATGATATAGGGTAAGAACCCCTAATATGAGGATAGGCACCTAAATTGAGACCTTTACCTATCTTGCGAAGCAAGAGCTGCAGTCTAGTGGAAGCGAGCTAAAAACAAAAGGAAATAGCCCACCCCAGCACCGGAAGTCACGTGAGCTCGTTATGTGGAGAGTTGTTAGTATAGTGGAGGCTGGAAGAAATTGCGCCCCTACAAAGTTTTCTTAACGTGCACATCAGGCGCTGAAAATGGAGATGGAAAGTTGATATTCATTCTGTCTTTACTTTCTCTTATGCCAGTGAGTATGCGTATTGTAACATGTAATGAGTTACCCGTTTTCTTCCATTTGAAATGGCGTTAGTCATTTGTTTATCGGTCGAATGTCTTATTATGAGACCCTTAACGGGTTCAGTATATGAGACCGGTCTCATAATGTGACCCGTATAGTAATATTGGGTCTTATATTAGGAGCTCATTTGTATCGACATTTCTGTATTCACAAAGTAGTCTCTTAGACTTAATCCTGTACATAGAGCCAGTGAAATGTGTCATTTTGGGCACATTTCTTCTGATTTGGTACATATTTGAACATTAAAAGAAGTGATCAAAAATCGTTGCAGTTTATGTGCACAAAAAGTGTAAAATTTTACAGTGCGTATATTCTAAAATTAAAGAAAGTGAGTTAGATTGAAAGTGTAACGTTTTATATTTTTGTGCCATCACAGGATTTGGCTTAAAGAAGTGTTGAATGGTGAATTAATAAAAGAACTCTTTTAAGAGTTCACAAAAAGCCGGGGTCTCTTATTTGCTACCCCTCATAAAAATGGCCGTGTAGCAACTTTTGTCACATTTTTCAATATAATTTCTTATTGTTATATTTTTATGTATTCCAATAAATTGTATCGTAAATTAGACATTCTACAGAATATATTAAAGTAACAACAGTGTTTTTGTTTATGTTATAATTAACCAGTATATAGCATCTTAATTTTTAGGGTCTGATATTCGGGGTTCTTACCCTATGCATGCAATTATGCTGTTAAATATGTTAAAATAGGCACTTAATATGTATTAACAATACAGTAAAAGAAAACATTTTCAAACATGCAGCAAAGTTATGACAGAAATTTTGTAGGTGAAATAGAACATCGAAAGTGTACTTTACTTTTCAGGGATTTCTTTTCAGAATTTATTTTATTCATATTTACAGTTTGTATATCCTATTAAAAAAAAAAAAAATACAAATTATGAGATTAACATCTATAGGAACACATGTTCATTATAACGTAAAGGTACACAAGCAGTCATTTTGATCACGTACACATTTATAGTGTTTTTTTCTTGTTTTTTTAAGTTATTTTACTATTTAGATACATCGTAAAACAATAAAAGAATTAAAGAACATTTAAATTAACCAACAAGTATTATTAGAAATGACTGAAAATAAATGTATTATAATATTGAAACTTTTACAAAAGTAGAATTTGAAACTTTTACAAAAATAGAAAACTTGTTATTGAAAATTATTTTTCGATTTTGCACTTGATGCATTTGTGCTTCGTTTTCCTATAACTTCCTGGTGGACACTTCTCACATGTTTTTCTTTTCTGGAATCGATCATCAGGCATGCATTCAACCTGGGGAGCAGCATTGTTTTGCGATATTCTGCGTGGCAATATGGGCGGGGGAGAGAGAGGAAGGTATTGTGAACGACGAGCCCCAAAATCAACTAGCGTTGCCAATATCAGAACGTAAAAATGCCTATTGGTCAAATTGACCGATGTGTACTTATAGGTGTTAAAATGAATACCGTGATGTGAGAACACAATTTTTAGTTTTTTTTCATCATTGTATTTTAGAGTGCATTGGTTTGAGGAGCCTCAGTTTTCTACACGTTTCCACTGTATAAAAATTAGTCTCCGTTTTTAAGAATTTTCACCTTCCCTTAATTAACCTTACAGTATATCAGAAGATGCTTCTCTATATTTTCTGGTGTCAGTTTTTGACGGTTGTAGCCAGAAAGTGACTTGTCAAGATCAACAGATATTACCGGACAATAGTTATAAACAGGAGCAAGTTTAGTATCTATTTTCTGGTAGGTTGGAATATAACGCTTGAAGCTATTTTCCCAAGGCTTTAGTTGTTTTATAATTGATCAAATTCACAAGGAACTGACTAGAACTCGTGCTTAACTTTATCAACCAGAGCTAAGCATTCACAAAGCAGCATCCGTCGCGTCTCTTGTTTCTTAATTGATGTTGGCAAAATCCTAAAATGAGTCTTTATCATTATCAGAGTTCTATTAACGTCTTGAGAATTGAAAGCGTCTTTAGTCTGCCGATCGATTGCTAACAATGTTAGTCCGTTATGAGCTAGTCATTCCTCCAGCCTCCCATGTTAAAAGCTGTCCTGTTACATAGAATGTAAGTGCATTGAAAATACAAATCAAAACTAGATTTATTGTATGCTATAAGCATACATCTCAAATAAAAACTTACACAATATCCTGAATATGCTTTTAGGTATTAATATATGCATTAACCTTTGAAATATGCGTTTATATACACTATAAAACTTAAACGTGAGCTGTATTATTGTTGTTAGAAACCACTGCCAAGTTTAACAGAGATATAATATAAGCAAACAAAATATGCATTTGCATCAAAATCCGACGTCTAATTATTATTGACCATCGAAGTTTGGTGTTTCTTTTGAGAACCGAGGCTATATGAAATCGAGATGTGGATCTACAGTTTTGGCATATTCTGCATAAAATAAGGTTAAATTACCTTCAGTGTTAAAACCTGAAATAATAACTTAATTGAGGTGCAATCTGAACCAGTGTAATGTGTGCAGTTCTTTGCTACTGGAGGACCCTGTTATGTTATTATTTACTTACTCATCGGCGCTACAGCCCTTGAAGGGCCTTGGCCTCCCTAACCATTCTTCTCGATTATCTGCCTTTCTTCTCAGCTGCTGATTCCTAATTTCGTTACATTCTCTTCTGTGTCGTATGCCTACCTTCTTCTGGGCCTGCTTCTTCGCTTTCGACCGTCTGGTTTCCTTATGAACACTTCCTTAGCCGGTCTTTATTGTTATTTAATGAACAAAATATGTACAGTAGGATTAAAAACATTTAATCGATTTTCAGCCTTATCTACACAGTCATCAATGCACATATACCACCGTTTCACTAACGCTTAAATTCTGCGAGAAAGAAAAATCTGTTGCGTGATGCAGAACCCCCTTTCATTTCATCATCATTGCGGAACTCTTTGCTCCACATAATTCCTCCTTGAGGGATCTAAACACATGACAGTCACTTGGCGCAACCACTAAACTCAAGAATGTGGTGGACACTCAAAATCAATCTCCTTTGTGTGTGTGTGTCGTTACTTTATGCGTGCTTGTGTGTCCCTTAGTATCATGCTGTAAAAGTGCACAAGAACTGAGGAAACTTGGTATTTGATCTTGCTTGTAAGCTTCAAATGGTTTACAAAGAGGCCACAATTTAACTTGCTTTTCACATTTACTCCTGTGGACATGTAATATTCCATTATCACGTCTTTATAGTTCCCAAAGAGCATGAAGTTCACTTTGCGGGTGGAAATAGTTTGTACGGAACTTGTTTGGTTTGGCGGTGATGAATGTAGCCAGTCATGGGTCGATCGTTTAATCTGTGGGTGAAAGTAGTGTGCACAGCATTAGTCAACTTGCTTTATGAGTTCGTCTCCTCCAGACTCATAACGTTGTGAGTGAGTGTTTTACAGGCATTTACACATTATTCCAGTTCAGGGAAAATTGTTTTGGTAATTCTGGTGAAAGGTTTGTGAAGTAACAATGAACAATTTAATCTAATGTAATAAAAGAGTATTTTGTTCATCGTTATCTTATCCAAGTGTCTATCGTCAGATTCTCACATAGAAAGAAAGTCCCGTAGAGCTATTAAATTCGGTGTACAGATAGGTCTTCACAAGATATAATTGTATGCAAAACCGTTTCTTCGATTTTTGACTCGAGGGGGGTTTGAGAGTCATGTATAAAAATTATAAAGTGGGACCACATTGTACGTGAGGTAGGCAACCCATTCGTCCTTCGTGGTATACGGGTTGCATATCTTAGACAGTACACGTAATTACTTCACACGTTTATAATAATAATAATAATAATAATAATAATAATAATAATAATAATAATAATAATAATAATAATAATAATCACTTATTTCTGAATTTCTAATTTTTTTTTTTAAATATAAAAATGTATGCATTTTAGTTTACAACTTAAGAAGTTACTACGTACGTAATAAAATGGTGTGTGTTGTCGGTATGTCTGCTATTGTCAAGTAATTCGTCTTTAATTCAATTATGAAATTCTAGATTCGGACTATAAATTGGGCAAGAATGAAAACTGTCTAAGAAACAAGTAGACAAGTTTACTAAATTTACTAGAAAATTATGCCAAAGAAATTAATATTATTCCTTCGTTTCTGCAAAAGTTTAAGGAAAAGCACGTTTTAAGCAAAACACAGTCGGTGAACCGAACTCAAAGGCTCCCGGCAAGCAAAACTGTGGAACTCAGCTTGTATTGTTCAGGTACTTGTCCACCAAATTTGATTTAGATGCGGTCAATAGTTACCGAGAAATAGGCGAACCGAGCCTGTCCTGGCCGAGTTGGGTCATCAAATACTCGTATAGCAATTCCTTAGACGATGGGCTACTTGCGCACCAAATTTGGTTCAGATCCGGACAAAATTTCTATTCCGCTATAATCCATTGAGGTCTAGGACATACTTAACCGCCATTAGATTATGTTCCTAACTGTGTCGTTCCATCCGCCCATTACTCATAGGTTTTCCCCCACGTCTTCTATCTATCCGGTCCTCTCGGTCTCTTTATTCCGATAATGTGTCGGTTAATCATCTGGTTTGAGATTCTCATATCGTTAATTTGTATGATATATCCTATCTTCGGCCTGCAGTTATCAATATATAAAGTATATCAACTCTTATCACATGCATACACCTGGAGTGAAAACTATAAGCTCCTATGTGCTTACAGCTGGAGGTAAAGATGGGGACAAGACTAATTAGATTCAAGAAATTCCCTCACGATACTGAATTAATATTTACATTTCTCTGCTCAATCCGAAATCGAACCTGGGACCATGCTCGCAAGAGGCACGTTCACTAACCACTGGGCTACATATGAGCATAATATTAGTAGTAATAATTGTAACAGTTCATTATGTATTCTTTGTTCCTTAAGAGTTATGTTAATACATAAAAGGTGAGAAGAACTATCGTTCCCATACATTCACCCTCTTAATCAATCATTTCGAACTGGATTATCTGTGATGGAACAGTTTGGTGCTCGCATTCTGAATAACCCAAATGAAGAGAACAAGGAGCATACAGGATTTATAGCGTTGAATAATGGTAGTGGTGACGTGGTGGTAAAAACTTATTCTCATGAGTTTTTTTTGTTTTGTTTTTTGTTTTTTGTAGTAGTCTGTATGCAACGCCAAAGGTATGAAGGGCAACACATCATACTATTGTCACGCACCAAACCGCTGCCGGGGATTGAATCGTGTGCTGTTGGCTGCCATAACAGTATGGACCGTTCCCCACAACAGTATTTCGCCTTTAAAGCAGCTAAATTATAGATTCCCTAGTGCTGCCCACGAAACGAAACGAAATAATGTTGTCTCGTCTCGTAATTTTTGTAGAAGTCCTGACTCGTCTCAATTTTCAGATAATTCTTTCTCGCCTCGTCCTGATTCTCGGAAAGCTTTTCTCTTCCCGTTTTGTTTCGTAAATTTATCGAAAAGTCGAAAGTCATGAGAATATTCCGTGTAAAAACGCCCTTACGGATCAGAGTAGAACAAAGAGAACTTGAAGAGGTCGATAATTTCAAGTATCTGACAAGTATTTTCACGAGAGACGCTTACTGCACCAAGGGGATCAGATCAAGAATTTCCATAGCTAAAGAAGCATTCAAGAAGAAAAGATCACTCTTAACTAGCAGTCTCAATATTGGACTTCAGAAGAAATTGGTCAAGTGCTATATAGGCTATGGAGCATTGAACTGTATGGTTCAGAGACTTGGACATTACGGAAGTTAGAGAAGAAATATTTAGAAAGCATCGAAATGTGGTGTTGGAGGAAGATGGAGAAGATAAAAATGGATAGAGAGAGCAACAAACGAAGATGTTTTAAAACGGATAGGAGAGAAGAGGACACTTCTAGCCACCATCCTTCTTAGAAAGGCCAATTGGATTGGTGGACGCATCTTGCGAAGAAATTATTCTTCACGCCGTCGTAAAAGGAAAGATGGATGGGAAACGAAGAATAGGAAGAAGAAGAACACAGCTGATCGATGATTTGAAAGATAAGGAGAAAATATTGGGAGTTAAAAGGGGAAACTAAAGATCCACGAAAGTGGAAGAAACATGTCCAGACCCAAATCTAAAATTGAAAAAAAAAAAAATCATTAGGACCTGACGAAAGGCAGATTACCTAATAATAATAATACAATTCAGGCTCTAATGGTTTTCTAACTTTCTTCTAGAACTTGTCAGAATCCATCCGCATCACGGGAGATCGACGAATGGTGTGACATTACAATATTTAAACCATATTTATTATTGAAGTAAATTGCGTAATGACTTGAGTTTCTTTACATGTTGATAAATGCTTCATTATGTTTGTACAGTCACTTAATCAATTTATAGTTTTTTACTATAAATCATTAATTTCTCATCTCGTCTTGAGAATTATCACGAAAAATGAAATGAAATCTTTTAACAGGTTGTCTATCGGTCACGAATGTCACGAAAAAATCACGAAATCAGAAAACGGTCATGAAAGTCACGAAAAAGTCACGAAATTTAGCTTTTGGGTCACTATTTTTTTTAACTGTACAAATGCAAGTGCAGATTGGAAAATCTTGTTCTATAAAACGTCAAAATTCACCACCAAAAATGTCTGTGGTCAGCTTTAAACGCTACCAAATCGCAAGCAAAGTACGTTTCTATCGCATGGGTGAAAATTCGGCCTAATTCGCACCCAAATTCGCTCTTGAAAATGTTAGTAAATTTTATGGTTTGGTAAAGAAAGGGTCACGAAAAATTCACGAAATTTCATTTTGGGATTTTAGTAGACACCCTGTTTAAGTTTTACCTCCCACGGGTATGCCGGAAAGGAGACGGTGATGATGAGAAATGAATGGAAATGGTGGAATGAAGAAAGTGAGAGAAAACATGAGAACCTCGAGAAAAACCACACACACACGCTGTTTGTCCACCACAGTTCACTTGGCGCGAACTGGATCGAACCATGGACTCCATGCACCAGAGGTGAACGCTTAACCACTGAGCCACCGCGGCTCTCGAGAATTATGTTTTTCGTCTCGTGAACAACACGAAGGACACGCTAACAGTCTCGGCTTCATTCACATAGAACAAAAACTGTGAAATCTAGTTTTATTATTATTATTATTATTATTATTATTATTATTATTATTATTATTATTATTATTATTATTATTATTATTATTATGGACTCACAAGTAAACCTTACGTTTGGGTGAATCTAGTTGCTGACTGAGACACATATGAGAAAGTAGTATTAAATGTGGTCAGTATTCCAGTGAAGTTGTAGGTGCGAAGCTCCAGGGGTTTAGGAGATACAGCTACCAGAACATCATATGGAAGTACAGAATGGTCTTCATACAGTTGGAGGTAAAAGCTCTGTAAGACCTCTTGTAACGACAAAAGGTGAATAACAAATATATGGGTACATATTAGGACTAGGGGGAAGTCAT
This sequence comes from Thermobia domestica, assembly GCF_964235325.1. Lineage (NCBI taxonomy): Eukaryota > Metazoa > Arthropoda > Insecta > Zygentoma > Lepismatidae > Thermobia > Thermobia domestica. The sequence goes on from NC_137462.1 coordinate 9,131,483, forward strand.
ATAGTAAGGGTATACCTGACGGCGGCCATCTTGAAATCCGCCATTTTGAATTAAGATTAAGTTTTTAAAATAGGAATAGGGTCATGTGATACATGATTTAAGGCGAAAATTTAATCAGAAGAACAATGGTGACGTTAATTTTGATTTACGCGCAATTGGTAAAAAGTTACAGGGAAATTAAATATTATTGCAGCATATGTATTAGTCCTTTACCCCACCTTGTAAATTTTGTGTTAATGATAATAATTAAATAAAAAGCAGGTGGATAAATATTAGGTCTATGGTAAGAGTTGCTTTGATGGCGGCCATGTTCAAATCAGCTATTTTGAATCAGACAAAAGTTTTAAACAAAACGCATAACAGTGACACCTTATTAATAGCAAATTTTACCATAAATCCAACGGTATAACCATTTCTGGGTTTTGTTTAAAACTTTTGTCTGATTCAAAATGGCGAATTTGAACATGGCTGCCATCAAGGCAACTCTTACCATAGACCTAATATTTATTTACCTGCTTTTTATTTAATTATTATCATTAACACAAAATTTATAAGGTGGGGTTACATATGCTGCAACAATATTTAATTTCCCTGTAACTTTTTACCAATTGCGCGTAAATCAAAATTAACGCCACCATTGTTCTTCTGATTAAATTTTCGCCTTAAATCATGTATCACATGACCCTATTCCTATTTTAAAAACTTAATCTTAATTCAAAATGGCTGATTTCAAGATGGCCGCCGTCAGGTATACCCTTACTATATGACTTCCCCCTAGTCCTAATATGTACCCATATATTTGTTATTCACCTTTTGTCGTTACAAGAGGTCTTACAGAGCTTTTACCTCCAACTGTATGAAGACCATTCTGTACTTCCATATGATGTTCTGGTATCTGTATCTCCTAAACCCCTGGAGCTTCGCACCTACAACTTCGCTGGAATACTGACCACATTTAATACTACTTTCTCATATGTGTCTCAGTCAGCAACTCGATTCACCCAAACGTAAGGTTTACTTGTCAGCATCCGAAAGATAGGTTTTAACTGTGACCGTATCACTTTCGGTTTCAAAATGGAATCTCTGTAATTCGGAAACCTACCTCATTTTCATTCAGAATGAGAAACTCTTGCTTTCAAAATAAATAAATTTAGAGAACTCACTGGAAGTAAATTTACCCACCAATCCAGGGCAACTTAGGTCGCTGCCACTACTCCTGATTGTTTGAGTTGTGATGAGTAATTCTGCGAAAGGGGTTTACACGTAGACTCTCTCACATGAATAAAAGGCTATCGTCATAAATAGCCTGTTGCTGTTGTGGGCAATAATCTCATTCGTCCATCACCCCCTATGGTGCTTGGTGTAGTTACATAGAAGCCCCATCCGAAATGGCGTCGTCAGTCGTCGTGGCTTGGGGGTTGCATGGATGACAGATCGATTGAGAGAACTCTCGATGGGATTTTGTCTGTCCTTCCCCTTCCCTACCCTCTCCCGGGCAGAATTTATTCGTCTGCCGCTGGAGCTGGAGCTGGAGGCAGAGGACAAATTGTCAGGGAAGGAGGCTCAGCTCGTTCTATTATCATTGACATGTTCAACTCTCTCTTATATATAGGAAAAAAAGCAATGAAGGCATCCCAGAACAAACACTAGACCTCCTCTTCAGTAGTAGAATTACACTCAGAGGACCGCTATATACAATTATTGCCTGCGATATGGAATTGTGTATACGAATATAAAATACAGGCCACGTTATCGTACATCTTCCTTAATACCTAAGAGCGATTACAGTAAATCACGAATGAATCATCGAGTAAACTTTGCTAATAAATTGTTTTAAACCTGTTTACGTCATTGACATAACTGTGAATTGTGAATGCAATGGGAGCATTAATTCAGCGATCAGTTTTAAATTTCAAATGGATAATAGTAGCTTGATGGCTGTCATGGGCATTTCTAGAATCTCCTTTGCACACATGATGGTAACAATAAATGCAAAAACAATAATATACATCTAATACGCTTTTGAGTGTTTTATGGTATAGTTTCTAAATGTAGATTACTAACTTGTATGTATTAATAAATCTTGTAGTGTAATATAGCAACACCAACCTGAAAAAGGTCTTTGCCCATATCAACGTAAGACTAGAAAGCTTGCTAGGAGAGAAACAATTCGTTCAGATTTACAGTTCATATTTGGTTCAGATATTTAGAATCAGTATAAACCGACCATAACCATATTCACGAAGAAATTAAATGTTGACTAAAAGCAGGGAATTCGTGTTATATTCTCTCTTGTCATCGCGAATTCTGTCGAGGCTTAAAATATATAAAACCATAATCCCCCGTTGTACTGTATGGTTGCGAAATATGGTCGCTTACTCTGAGGGAAGAACGTAGACTGAAAATATTTGAGAATAATATCCTTAGACGAATATTCGGACCCAAGAGGAACGGGAGTGGGGGAATGGCAGAAACTTCATAACGAGGAACTAAATAATTTATACGGTTTACCAAACATTGGTAGGGTCATCAAATCTAGGAGGCTTAGGTAGGCAGGCCATGTAGCTATAAGTATTCGCGCCGAGTCGTGATGCTTGACCTAGATCTACCGATTTCACCCCCCAATAGAACGCGTGGGTGTGTTCCGGCCGTCAACCCCAACCCATCAAATTTTGTCACTGTCATCTCTCGCGCTACACAGAAAACATCTCCCGAGAGGACAGTGTTGTCGGATTGGTGCCAAGTTCCGTTTCGTTAATTGTTTTTGTTGCATTATATTCTCATTGTTAATATTTGTGTTTTTGTTACCGTTTTAGAATAATTGTTATTGTTGTGCAGTGTTATTATTGGTAATTTTTAAATGTTTTTTTTTAATACTCTTTTATACTGTCTTCAAAATTTGGCAACATTGTTGGCGAATTTCAGCTTTGACGTTTCCCCAAGTGTGCGCTCGGGAAGTGGCTCCACGAATTGTACCGAAGTTTTCTGATGTATCAGAACTCAAGCAATGATTGGCTTAGGGCCCAAGCTTCAGACTCGGTGCAAGTACTATAGAATGGAAGAAAGTATTCTTTCAAAGTTTTAACTGGAAATCAAATCAGAAAACGACCATTAGGAAGACCTAGGCACAGATAGGACGACAATATTAACATGGATCTCGCATAATTAGAAATACAAAGTAGAAACTGGATCCATTTGGCTAAGGACAGAAGAAGTCGATGAAGAGATTTTGTGAACGCAGCATTGAACCTCCGGGTTCTATAGTCCATAAAGTTAGTTAGTTAGTTTATTGTAACTGATACAATTGGGCACTTTATGAGTGGCTTCCTTCTTCCGCTTCGAGTCGAAATGTTTAAAAATTCTATCTTATCCGTTACTTACGCAGTGCTGTCCAAATTAAAATTTACTGAATACAGCTGTTTTGGATGAACATTGTGCCTGTACTTTAGCCTGTGATTTGTAGATTTACACTTGAACATGAAGTTGAATAGAGCTTGAACAGAGTAGGAAGGATGCAAATTATGAGAAGATAGGGAGAGTATATGCTGTTTGTTCACTTCAGAGAAGAATGATGAGCTAGTAAGAACACCTGTTGAATAATGGCTGTGTTTTATTAAGCGTTTTGCAAACAAAATGACCATTGTAGGAAAAGAACACAAAGTTCAACAATCGACGTTTTGAGTTTCGCAGCGACACTTCATCATACATTCAGGGAGACGACTTATAATTAATTTCAATGGTTTTCCCGTCCCCTCCTGCGTTCATTGTTGGAGAAACAGTAATGATGGGGGACAGGAGGCTGTTAGATAAGCCATTGTTTGAATTGTGTTGTGTGTATGTATTGCTGAGCAAAGTAAACATCAGAGGTAATAAAAGGCAGCTGATTGTCTGGAACAAAACGTATATACTGTGCTGGCAATATTGGCTTCAGTAAACGTTAATTACTTGTGTACGCTACGTGATACGGTATAGGTGGTGGGAATGGGAGAAAATTAAAGGCACTGCCTGTGTTTTTACTGCGATCGATTACTCAGAAAAACCAGTTTCTCTTAATCTGTGTTTCCTGGAAAAAGAACGTATAAGTTTTTGAGTTAAATGTCAGTAATGTACGCAATCGATTGCACTTCATGGGGGAGGTTCTTTTATATAGTTATCGTGAAAGTGTAGACCCCAAATATGAGTCTAGATTCACTTACGTGTGCCTTCAAACTCAATAAACCTTTAAAACAAGAATTTTAGGAATACAAAAATGGACCAAAAGATTGCAATCTTGGCCAAGAATTTTAAGAATGATTCGAAAAATGCGTCAAAAGATTGCAATTTTGGCCAATAATTAGTTTTTGGATCAAGGGGCACATTTTTGAACGGCCCCTAAATTGTTTTCGTATTTTTTACGAAATAAGCATATCATACTGAATTAAGTGATAGTTGAGTTGATTTTGGGTTTAACGTCCTTTTCAGCAGCGAGGCTATATGAGACGGGTCCTACTGATTAACGTGGAATCCGAATCACATGATCTCCGCCGGGAATGGAACTCGGTCCTCCCACGCCAAAGGCGCGTACGCTAACCGCTTAACGAAGGGGCTTCCTTGAGTGAAAGTTTGGGTTTGGGTACACTATATGTAGTTAATCCAGATATAAAGCGTACAAGAAAATTTTTCATTGAAATATATTGGATCTTTTGATGCATTTTTAAACCAGGGACCACAATTTTTTTTTGATACGGAATAAGTACATCATACTGAGTTAGTGATAGTTTGGGTCTGGCTACATTATATGCAGTTCTCCAGATATAAGGCCTACAAGAACGTTTTTTGATTGAAATATTTTGGATCTTTTGAGCCAAAATATGAATGTTAATATGTCTGTCTTATAAAAGAGCAAAGGAAACCTGCAATGGTTTAGTCAAACAATCGAATCCGTATCCCTTACAAAACATCAATGGTCGTCACGAATATTCAATATTGTAAATATTGTAGTATCACCAAACCACTATTAAATTGTGAAATGAGCAATTGAATTGGTGAGTGTAAAAAGAACATTCCAAAAATAAAGGATAACATTCCACGATAACAATTTCTCTATAACTAAATATCCAATTCCATTACGTTTTGGAATTTTGGGAAATGGAAGGTTTTAATATGCGCTAGAAATCTCCCATAAATATTTTTATATAAGCAATGGTATTTCTGGTAAGCAGTTTTACTTTTCGTTTTTCAAAAGTAACGTGTTGGCGAATGTTCTCCTTTTTCCACTCACTGATTCAATTGCAAAATGCTCCAGTAAAGAGAACTGATCATGTTATTGAAAAAAATGAAATCTTTAAGTTTTACGTCCCATGTTTATGCCGATTAGGCTAAAGGAAACAGACAATGATGATGAGAAATGAATGAAGTTGTGGAATGAAGAAAGTGGGAGGAAACGGAAGAACCCCGAGAAAACCCACGAGCACGGTGTTTGTCCAGCACAAAGTCCACACGGCGCTAGCTCAGATCGAACCAGGGACCCCAAGCATCGGAGTTGAACGCTCTACCACTGAGCCACCGCGAAACCCCTTCAAGGGGGTTAAAATCCCGAAACCCTCCTTGTGGTGTACGCCACTGAAATTAGTGTAAAACTATGTTTCCAAAAAGCAGTGACTATATACACCGTGTAGTACTGAGCGTTGCTACTGCTGTTAGAGGCGCTGACTACAGTTTGTCTCTAAATTGATTCTGACTAATTTGGCTCATAAATCCCCAAATTTTATGACACACAATGGGACTGCGCGACACATCAGTGTATCTCGACACAACGGTTGAGAACCACTAGTATAGAGTAGTCTTAGCATGAACAATTATTAAAAATCTGTTTCCTGTTCTCGTATCGTGTTAGATTTGTATATTGCCTATTTAAAAAATGTAGGGATGCGCACGAGACAAGTCGAGACAGGATATTCCTGAAAAATTCGAGACGAGACATCACTTTTACAGCACATTTTTGAGACGAGACAGCAACAAGTCTTGTCTCGTGCGCATCCCTAAAAAAATGTGTAGATTACAATATGCCCAACAGTGGTATATTCAGTATTCATAAATAAACCATTCTGATGTGTGAAACTGATATATACAGGGTGTATCAAAAGCCTGGGACCGTAGGCCAATCATAAGTAAAGCTGGAAAAAATGGAAAAGAGGTAAGTTATTGGAAATAGGTTCTTTTCAATCTAAAATGGTGGAATTTTTTTCCAATCGCATCATCCGTTTGGGATCCACACTGGAAAGACACTCGGTGTAAAATGAAAAAAGCAATTTTGCCAGTTCAGCAGGCTGCTTTCTAGGGCAATCGCCATAACAACAATATGGCGTTGTTCTGAAAGGGATTTGAGGTTCTCTAGGTTCCCCCATACAACAGTGTGCTCGTTCACCGTGACATTTTTTGCGTGACCTTACATTCCGTTCGTACAGCCTGCTGAGCTGGATCTCCACTGGAAAATACCTCACATATGCCTATGTACTAAGTAGGTCAAGGTCTACCCGAAACCCCTAAGCAGGCTAAGTTTGATGAAGATCGGATGAGGTTCATCTCAGAACTAATAAATAATCTAGTTGTGATATGTTTTGGGGGGAAGGCACGCTGGCTCATTGCTAGAGCGCTTACTTCTGATGCATGGGGTCTTTGATTCGATCCCCGGTAAAGTAAGTTTGTGGTGGATAACATCCTGCCCATGGGTTTTCTCGGGGCACATTTTCTTTCCTCTTACATCCTCATTCCACCAATTATTTCATCATCATCTATTTACTTTAATCATCCGTTTCTTTTAGCCCCAAGGGAAGCTAAACTAAAAGATTTCATTTTATTTCTTTATTGATAGTAATATTTAAAAAAAATGAAATGGATTACAATAATTTTTTGTAGTGTAATAAATAATAAAGTTTATACAGGGTGGCCCAAAAGTAGGTATACAGTCCCGTACTGATCGGTTCCCGGTATTTTATATCATTTACTTATTATCCACACAGGTATTGACTTAGTTTCTTCATGATTTGTTCTTAATTTCTTTTCACTTATACCTCAAGCTCGGAACAGATCGAAACAAATAAATGCATTATCTTAATAAATTAAAACGTCATACTTGATCGATATCGGTATGTATGCCTACTTTTGGGCCACCCTGTATATTAACATGAGAAGAAATAGTTTTATCAGACGTAGGCTACATTTAACTGTTACATTATCGCCATCAAATTCATGTAACAATTACTGAACACGGTCACTCGGAGTATACAACTGATGTGCCCAAACAAATGAATGTTAGTAGATACATCAGTATTGCATTGTAATAATGTAATTCAGCATTCTGAAGTTCAGAAAACATATTTGCGTCATGCATGAAGTGAAGGTAATGCCTCTTTAACAATAACGGTTACACGTGAAGAATCATAAAGTGATACAGTCCACAGCAAAAAACCTGCAACATGAGCATGTAAATTTATTGTGAAACGACGAAGTCTTTTGCTCCAAAGCAAGTGTCCAAGGGAGGAAGCCGAGGTATCTCCTGGCGTGATTCGTATCACTTAGACGTTATGTTGATTCTCTGCGCTGTTAGGCGTAGTTTCACAATAAACTTACATGCTCATGTTGCAGGATTTTTGCTGCGGACGGTACCATAAATCATATTGCTCTTAACGTGTTTTAGGATTTTATCGTTACATGCATTTCTTCTATCTGGCAGTCATTTGTGTGCTCCTGTTGAGTGAGACCTTTTACAGAGATGATTGCTTATTTAACCTAACAGCTGCGAGCAATTTTTATAGAAAGGAGAATTCACACAAGTATTTCAGCCAATAGAAAAGCACTATATAATGTCGGTATATAGTCATGAAAACTGAAGCAACATTCCATTATCTGTTGAAATTAGGATTCCAGACTATAATGTGGCATAAAAATCAGTAACAAATTATCTAATCACAATATTGTGCTTTGCCATATTTTTTTCCACTCGAGTTGTTAATCAGAAAATGTAAAAGTGTCCAGATGTCTCATTTTTATGTAGATACTTGACATGACAGCATATGGTTGATAAGATAAAGCGCCTTAAGTGTGTTCATAATATGGAGTGATGGCTGAAGAGATAGCTAATCTCACCGAGGGAGAAAGTGGCTTAAACCCATTCTTCTGTCTGCTCTGGAGTGGGTGGAAGGAAACAGAGAAAGAGTTATTGATTTCTCCAATTCTCTTCTTCATGTTCTTCCAACTTTCTTGTTCTTCTTTCTTCCCTTATTTGGTTCCCTTGTTCAATGCAGACGAACAAGAACCACGTAAAGCCGTTGAGAACTCCTCTTGCAATTGGCTTTTACGAATTTCGTTTTGCCAGCGCCAGGAGTAGCTACTTAATTTCGTTTCAGCTGAGAAAAGCAGACAAAACGTTCCTGTTTAAAGGGGAACAAGACAGCATCTTTCTCATAGAAGCTAATACGAAAGAAAAATTGACTATATTTGTCATAACAGTACTTTTCTGTCGTTTGCAGATATTGGATTTTTTTAATAATTTTTTTCTGAACTTCATTCAGGTCTGTTTTCTTTCTCAGTATTTTCTTATCTTTACTTCGTAATTTCAATGTTTACAGAGAGATTAGCCTTTCAGGATCAGTAAATTATTATTCTTTGGTGCTTCTTATGACAAGATTCAATTTCAATCTTGGCTGTCGTCCACAGAAGCGTCCCCAGATTTTTTTTTTTCAGGGAATTGGTGTAAGAGACCGATACTCAAGCGGAGTCGCGAGTACACACAATGGATTTATTAACGCATATTACATGTTTTATTAGCTGCAGTAAATATATTCAATACTATAGTATGTGAATAAGCAAATCTAATAAATTTGATATGTATTTCGAAGAACCAATTCCCTTTCGGAAATGCAGGCGGGTCAGTTGCTCCCCCCTGTGCCTCTGCTGTGAGCTGCCATGATGGTCATCCAGCTCTTGGAGAGTTAGCCATCTTACGTAACAGATAAGGTTTAGGTTTCTTTCGTTGAAAGTAGAAATATTTTAATCAGTGGTAAGAATCGAACCTTGGAACATTGGTTTGAACCATAGCCTGAACCGTCGTTCCCGTGCGCCACCAGTAATATTTTGTTTTTGCCTTTACTTTAGGCATATAATTGTATGCTTTTCCTCTGTGTATGGTTTTGTATACATGGTGCGTGGACATTAAATGTTGATTTCTTTACCATGTGTATGTAATTGCGTAAAAAACCAAAACTCATGGCGTGACAGTCCTTTATTGGCCTGAACCACTCCAACGCCATCTGTTAGCGACCGGCAGAACTACATCTAGCCTAGCGACAAACACACAGGCGTGTCATGAGCGGACTAGACATAGTGGTCGTCCGTCTTTTATTCACGTGGCTCCCCAGTTTACATCACGACGCTGGGTGGACGCCGAAAATTGGAAAACATCGGCCGGAAATAGAATCCGGGACCTCGCGGACATGAGTCCGACGCTCAACCATTAGACTATATAGTTCTCATGTAATTGCATACATACCTTTAAAACAAACGCGACAGAAATGAAATATATTGTTTGTGTATGGAAAACCATACACGCGACGGTGAACGAGTGAGCTACGTGTATAAATTCCGTACACATGGCAGTCTACATCTTAATACACAAGTAGATGGAGTTTTAAGTTTATGGTTGCCCACTTCACAAGAGTTGAGGCTGGTTTGACTCAAAAAGATGTCGGTAAAGTGATGCCTAATGAAGGACAATGATCAGTTTCTGTTGGAAGAACTCACGTCTCAAGTTATGGGGACAAGCTGCCTGCGAGACAAGAGTTAAGGCTGTCTCGTCTCGAAAAATGTTGCGAAAGTGATATTCCGTCTCGAAAAATATACGTATGCACAGGGGCGGATCCAAGATATGATCAAGGGAGGGGCTAAACCATATTTTGCCGTCTTATCCAGTGTAATTCAGGGTTGAAGCCCATTTTATCCAGTGTATATCTGAGCGTCAAGGAAGGGGGCTATAGCTCCTATAACACCCCCTTGGATTCGCCACTGCGTATGCACATAATCAAACTCTTTCATACAGAACCTACATTCTAACGCTCTCGCCTTCGGTGCGAGCGGTCCCGGGTTCGATTCCCGGTGGGGTCACTCGCTCGAGAAAGTGTCAGACGCTTTTTCAGGCCAGCCACCGTGAGTGAGGTTTTCCTGGGTTTTCCTCATTCACACCAGGCAAATGCCGGGGTGGTACCTAACTTACAGGTGCCAGGCCGCTTCCTTTCTTCCCCAATCCTTTCTTCCTTCCCTTTCCCCAGATTGTGTGCTCGCCAAGGGACGTCATCCCTCAAAACGTGAAGGGCTAAATGGCCTTAGATGCCGAAAGCCCAGAAATCTATATCCTAAATCCTAAGAACTTATATTATGGTTATTTACGATAGATAAATATTCACGCACAAGTTAGAATATTTTAGCGAATATTTATCTCTCGTAAGATATTATTTCGGATGTGGTACTAAACAGACAACCACAGTTAAACCAATACTAACGTGAGCTCCATGAAATCATGTGGCCATAAAGATTGAATAACTTGAAGTACTCATAAGAGGGGTCACTCATATCTCGAGGTAGTGTTGTATTTATCATATTTTTTTCTCTTTATCGGCAATTTTGGAGTTGTCAACTACGTTTAGGCGAAGATAGTCAAGAAAGTATGAACTTGGTTTACTAAATGAATATCTGGTTTACTGCTACTGTGGAACTAGAGAACTCCATCTCCATATACATGTGTCATCTTATTCATATATAGCATAAGTACTTGCTTGACACTATTGAAACAGTGGGAAATAGAAGCTTTATGTTTGGTCATTTAGTTGTCCCCTTTGGGTTTTAATTTTTTTTTTTTTTTTTTAACGGTTATCGTGGTGACAGTGTCATCGCCTCATTGAACGAATCACTTCGACTTTACAGCCTTCAGTCGTCGTTGGTAATGGCCAAGAAGAATCCTTTCACAGAAATTACACCTGTCAACATGGAGACCTTTTCCTGCTCAGTCCCTCAGGGAAAGGGGAGATTTATGGAATTACAGAAGTGAACCGTCGCCTGTCATCCCGTAATGACATTTTAATCGAAAATGCTGTACAGTTAAATCGAACCAATTTGCTAAAAGTGCACATCATAGAGGGTGCAGCCGAAGTTACATTACTAACCTTTAAATCATTATCGTAAGTATTCTGCCATTATTGGTAGTCACATGTCGCAAACCAAGAAGCTTCCTTGCACTATCTTCAGCCAACCTCTTCATCGTGATATAGCAATTTTTGTGTTCAATGCCGTCAATTAGTTGTAGCCTCTTTCGCTTTTTATTTTTTATTTTTTCTGTCACCACGGCTTTATCATATTTCTCATATTACATTTTTTTTTCACTCAGTGCGACAACCATTTCTCTTTCTCATTAGTTTACTAAATCAGTAATACTTCCATATTGAATTTCTTTTTCTTTTCTTTCTTTCTTTCTTTCTTTCTTTCTTTCTTTCTTTCATTTCATTTCATTTCATTTTATTTTATTTTATTTTATTTTATTTTATTTTATTTTATTTTATTTTATTTTATTTTATTTTATTTTATTTTTATTTTTATTTTTATTTTTATTTTTATTTTTATTTTCAAATTGTTGGAAGGTCTAGGATAGGAATGGGGAAACTTTTTGTTACAAAGACCGCGTTGACAATGCTCATTTCCCAACAAAACCGCATATGATAGCTTTGAAGCTCGGGAAGACCTAGCTTCTGTAGTTATTTTACACTTACTAGCTACATTAATTATGCACATGAAAATGTATAAAACTATAATATACTAGCAGCGTTCACCCCGCTTCGCTGCGGTCACCCCGGAACGCAATAAACTTTGTTACTTAGATAATTTTTACTTTTTCGCTTTCAAATTGCAGTAAATGTTAACATTATAGCGCCTGTCATTTATGTTAACCCGCCGAGTGACACGGTCATGTGGGTTGCATATAAATACGTTTATTTTTATACCTATGATGAACTAACAAAGGATTTGTACGTTATGGACACTTGAATGGTCAATTATCTCAAGACACTGGTAATTAAAAATTAAAGTGATATGATAAAAACCATCTAGGGTCCAAATCCTAATAACCCCCCAAAAATGAAAGAAATTGGTTCAGCCGTATTAGCGTGATGAGGGAACAAAGGATTTGTACGTTCTCTTTTATAATATAGATTACGCTATATTATTTGATCCATAGGGGGCATGGTAGCTCAGTGGTAGAGCGCTTACCTCTAGTGCGTGGGGTTCCTGAATCGATCTCCGGCCAAGTAAGTTGTGGTGGACAACATCGTGTCCCTGGGTTTTTTCGGGGTTCTCCCGTTTCCCTGACTCTCTCATTTCAGCAATTCTTCCATCATCATTCATTTGCCTTAATCATCATCTGCCATTGCCTAAATGGCATAATCATGGGACGTTAAGCTGGAATATTTGATCCGTATGTTTCATAGTTCTTACATAATGTGGCATTTTTCATAATTTGACAGAGAAGCCACATTTTATAACTCTACAGGAGTAGTAGTGGCCCCGTTATGTCCAGCCGAGTCAGCAAAAATTTTTGTGACGTCATAGGTCAAAGGTCAATGACCTTGGCCCGGGGTCAATGACCTAGGGGTACCTAGGACCACCCCCTCTAAATTTTGGCAGGGGTACCTTGGCCCACCCCTTAAATTTTGGCAGGGGTACATAGGACCACCACCCTTAAATTTTGGAAATTGCCAAATCTAAAAATTGGGTATGGTAGCCTAGGACCAGGGTATGTACCTCTATCAGTATTGGGTGTCTATGTCGTTCCCTTTCATGGGTAAAAAATTGCCAAAAATTCAAATTTCGGGGTTTTTTGACCTAATTTATCCCCTTGGATGAGGTGTTATTACCTTATATAGTTATATGGGCGTATACAGGGGTTCATTACCTTTCATAAGACATGGGTATATTTGTGCACCCCTTGAGAAATTTGGGAAGGGGTACCTTGGCCCACCCCTTCAATTTTGGAAATTGCCCAATTTCAACATTGTGTATTATAGTACAGGAAGTAGTAGTCCCCGGCGTTGGCGCGAATGACTCATCCTCACTCTCTTTTATGACCAGGATTTTTGAACTTCGTTCCCTTTTACGGCTAAGATGAATGCTTTGGTACCTCGATTCTGATTGGCTGAGAGAGGTCACGTGACGTTAGGCCCCGCCCACGCGGGAAATTCAAATTTTTCAGGTCACGTGGTATGATGTCATGAGTCACCCCCGCGGGGGAAATCCCTCACCAGGGATTTTTGAAATTTGTTCCCTTTTACGGGTATGATGTGTGTTTTGATTGGTTGATAGCTGTCACGTGATCTTAGACCCTGGGATATTTGAAATTCGTTCCCTTTTATGGGTAACATGAATGCTTTGGTACCACGCTGATGATTGGCTGACAGAGGTCACGTGATCTTAGGCTCTGGGATTTAAAAAAAAATTCGTTCCCTTTTACGGGTAAGATAAGTGCTTTGGTACCTTGATTCTGATTGGATGATAGAGATCACGTGATTTTAGGTCCTAGGATTTTTGAAATTAGGGTGTCCTTTCTGATGTATACTTTGGTACCTCGATTCTGATTGGCCGACAGAGGTCACATGATTTTAGACCCGCCACACAGTGAACAGGTTACATGGGAAAACCCTCACTTATTTGTTTTATTTTATGTGTAAGATGCGTGTTTTGGTACCTCAATTTTGATTGGTGGATAGAAGTCACATGATCTTAGCCCCCCCCCCAGTCCATGAGGGAAATACAGAGCGATATGACGGCGATCCATCCTAGACCGGGATCTTAGAATTTAGTTCCCTTTTTATGGTTATGCGTAAAGTTCCCATGAAGGGTTCAACCTCCTCCTTAAATAACCCTTTTTGGTATCATGATATTGTACTGAAGTTTACCTTAAATATTATCATTCTCTTTGACAGATAAGATGATTACCAGCTTTTTTACCTTGATGGAGATCCTGTCCTTGAATTAGTAGTCTATGTCTCTGGAAGTAACAATGGTGAAAGAGGGGTGTCGCTTGTAGATTTCTTATAACACATTGTTGTGAGTTTAAGCGATTTATTGCTCAGTAAGCGCTTCATTAATGGAAACAGTGTTGCCAGATTTTTCTTACCTAAACTGCTCCGATTCTTTTCGAAACGGTTCCGCAGAGTACAAGAAATTTTAAACTAAAAAATTTTTCGAACTAAAAAAATTTCAAAACTAAAAAAAATTTAAACAAAAATTTTCAAACAAAAAATTTTCGAACTAAAAATTTTAAAAAAATTTCGAACCAATTTTAAAAACAAGTTTCGAACTAAAGATGTAAACCACATTTGAAAATTTTCAAATTAAAAATTTTTCGAACTAAATTAAAAATCAAATTTTGGACACTAAAAAAATTCTTTAATTATTTTTTCGAACAAAATCATGTAAACCAAATCTTGAATATATTTTCCACCTTAAATTTTCAAGATTACCATGATTTGAAAACAAGTGTTCAGGGTTTCAAGAAATAATAAAACATATTTTTTTTTCAACTTGTTGTATTTTAACGAAAAGTATGTGGTCTTCCTATACATGTTTATTAACATAATAAATACAGGATCTAATTAATGAATATGTTGGACGCGTCATCATCTTCGAATCTTGTAGCCGTATCCTGTAAAGAAAAAGAAGAAACGACGGATTACTTTATGAATTTCTTTTTTTTTTCTGAAACAATAAAAATGAGTCAATATTGATAAGAGACAAATAAAACTTACTCGTAAATGATGGATCTGTTTAGGCTCATCTTCCTCCTCGGGTACGAGATGACAGCATTTTTTTCACCGATGGATGTTTATGAACTCTTCTGGGTACTGCATTTTTCTTGGTGTTGCTGCTTTATGGTCAAGGTTCCTCCTTCGGTACGAGATGACTGCATTTCTTCCACTGATGGTGTTGTTGATGGTTTATGAACTCTTGTGGGTACTTCATTTTCTTCTTGGTGTTGCTGCTTTGTGGTTAAGGAAGGGAAAGAAGAAAAGGAAAAAAGAAATGGCGGCCTTATTGGGTGTTTACAGTTTTTTCTTCTTCATCTTCTTTTTCCAGTTCCATCTTCTGTTTTTTAACGTACCCGTACGGAACCGTATCATAGGAATTGAATTCTTTAAATCGACGTTTTGTGTACTGGATACTGTACATTTTTTCTTCTTTGCGTGTGACGATGGTATGGTCTTTGGTCCTGCATATTTTATGGGGGATAGTGATGGTGACTTGTCCACGGCATTGATTTGTAATCATTTCTTTTAGCGTGTTGAAATTTAATTGTTGTCCTGCATTGTAATTTAATGTAAATCCTCTAATTTTGCATATGTAACTGGTGACGTTGGTATCCGGATTGTATATTTCTAGGCTGTAATTTTTTGGTCCTCCACTGACAAATGTCTTGATGTATGCTCGTGGTCCGTAAGATTCCATCTCATTCGATAAGCATCCCAAGTACGTTGAAGGTTCAATGGTTGGCTCCCCGGGCTTCTCCGTAAATATTACAGAATCCGTGTCGAAATATAAAACACGTTCCTGCAACATTTCCAGGTACTTGTACAGTTCCAGACGTGCCTGACATGTTGTAAATGCACCTAACACGACATTGGTGTTTCGGTTTTGAACAGGCACATGTTCATTGTACTCCCAGAACGCATACAACATCGTATCATTGATGGGTACAATTTGATGGAGTTTAATGTCGGGGGAAGTGAGTTTTTCATAAAATTCTTCCGGCCGATCAATAATTGTGGTCTGGCTAAAGTTTGTACGCTGGCAAAGCTTTCCCCATAGAGAGTTCCCACAAAGCTTAGATAAACTTCTTCGTGCAGGATTATTTTCAATTTTGGACGGATCCAATGCAATACCTTCACGCTCCAGGACGGTTTGTATGAATTTTGATTTGTCTTCTTCGGTCACACAGGAACTAGGCCAGCCAGACGCTTCCATTTTTGATTTTAAAAATGTATTGATATATTCCGTGAACAAGCCACCTGTTTTCGTGATGGGATCATATTGTTCAATGTCATAATCCCAAATTTCAAAAATTTCCACTGGTTGATATCCTAATTCTACTGCTTTCTGGATTTCATATGATACCCATGTTCCAGTGAGGCATCGCTCCTGATCGTTGTGTGTACACGTTGCTGTAGGGTCTGGGTTCATTTCTTCGGCACACGCAGCACACAGTGGAAAGAGTAGTTTCTTGTTACATCGGTAAGGCAGGAGACCATGATAAAGATGGCGACTTGGTAATATCGACATTTTGATTAGACCATTGACTTTATTTATTGGTGGTATATTTTCATCACCCTGTAGATAAATTCGTGGATGGCCTACAGGGTATTTAGCACACTTATTGATGTAAGGATAAAGTGAAACAATATCGAAATATTTTATTACTTCCCCCGCTTTTTCGTCGACTTGGTGGTACAATTTCACGCAATTGGTCCTTCCTCCAAAAAAACTATCTCTTGGATTTAATGGTCTGCGGTTCATGTACGGGTGATTCTTCAGATACGTCGCCATTGCAGGATTTTGTTTTAAGAACTGATTAAATTCGCACTCCCACATTTCATGTACAATGTACCCCAATTCACGCAGTCTTGCATTTTTGCGTTGCGTTCGTTCATAACGGAATTCCATGGTGTCTTCTGGATTGCTGTAGATGGGCTGATTACGGCCTGTAGTAAAACATACTTTACACCCGTGATAAAAGCAGCCAGCATGCTCGTAGACGTGCTCCTCTAACGTCTCAGGATCTTGGTAGTAGCCATCAACATGGAATCCCGCAATAAACACTTCTTTTTGTCGGGCCGCATGTAAGATTTGTTTTTCTTCGGTTTTTTCAATGTAGGCCAGCCATTGCATTGCAGCGATCGATTGGGTACTTCTCCATCGATAGCCATGTGCCGGTAGAATTCCTATGGTGTTGGGTTTAAGGAAATTCCGGCGGAATACTAAATTGGAAGCACTGGCAATCGTGATCGTCTCCAAGAAGGGATTCACTTTGGTTTCTGTTTCAAATGACGTCATAAACGAAACGCATGCTTGTCGCAGTACATTGACATCTTGAATACAATACTTGAGAATTTCTTTCTGAAAATCAAACGTGTCATTACGATGATCGTTGTACCACTGCATGAACTTGTTTCTGTCTTCGACGGCCATTTCATCTGCACCATAATACTTTGTTTCTGCAAGTGGTCCAATATACGATTGATTCTCCTTGGTGTTGAAGAAATGCGGGAAGTAGCCTTTGGTTGCGGGTAAATTGAACGCTTTTGACAATTTACTTAATGCCATAGGTAGGAAGTTCAACGAGTCAATGAACGTCAGATTATTCAACGTTAAACTCAGTATCTTGGTCCCATTTAATATGACGTCAGGTCTCCATTGGCATTGTTCTACCATGGTCTTTAGGATAAAATGCCCATCGTAGCCCTTCGCGTTGTGTGCGACACAGAAAATCCTATTTATATTGGGACGACGTTCCCGCAAGTACTGGAGAAAATTATAAACTGGATCCTCTCCTTGGAAAATATGCTGGCGCTGACCACACGTACTGCAAGACTGCTGGATATTATCGTTTTCAACACATGCATAACACACTTGTTGTGCAACCAATAAATTTGGAATGTGTACATACGTATTATCGCCAATATTCGTGTCCTGCATAGATTCTATATCATAGAATATCAATAAGGCTTTCTTTGCGTGCATGAGTGAAGGAACACCAGGTTTCAAGCATTGTCGATCAGGAAGCATAAAACATTGATGTGATCCCGGAACAATCTTCTTACAAACATTGCAAAAGATCTCATTACAATTATGAAGTCGTTGTCCTGTATGCACAAAAGAATAAACTCTGTAGCATTTAGTACATTGCTTCACCATTTTGCATACAGGTTCCCCATGATGATATACAATATTACGATGATTATTAAAACATTGTTCGCCATAAAATTGACGATTGCAGTCATTACACAGCACTAGCGTTTGGTTCTTGTCGCATAGTGGTCTCTGTAGACATTTGGAGCACGTTACAGGACAATTTTTTACATGTTCATTGCGTTTACTATACTTTTTATGGCACGCTTCACAGTAGAAATTGGTTGCAAAACAAGCAGTTAAAGATTGGATGATGTCAAAATGGCCAGCCAAACAAATCAAATTTATGGGAGTGCGATTTTCATCGTTGGGCCCCTCGTACATGATATCATGGCCTGTGAAACTGGTATACACTGTAATTTTATATTCTTTGAGGTATGCCTGGAATTGTCGAATTTCATTTACACTGGCACCATGATCCAAATTGACTCCTGCATTTGAACATAACGCATCAACTTCATCGTCCACAATACATTTCGATTGACGTTGATATTGCCAATATCGTTGCATATCTACATTTTTGTATGCCTTCAGGCCAATAGCAATAACAAGGGCGTACGCCAGGCACCTTGAATCTTGATTTCTTACACGTACAATCCCTCGCTTGCTACGTAACAATTCTTCATTTTGAAGTACTCCTTGCCGCAAACCGCCGCCGTAGCCACGTGGAATATCCACACGATGAAAATGAACGGTGAATGGTTCGTGCAGGAGAAATGCATTGTTACTTTGTAACACTCTTTCGAATGAGGCCCACATCGTTTCCAGTGTCAGGTTTCGCGCTTGGCGAAAACTTACCCAAAACGGTTTATTCGTGTTGCGTGGTGATATTACTGATAAACCAACCATCGCCTCATCGTCGACATTGGCTAACAAATGGTCCAGCATTGCTTGGAAACTGTTATGTACATACTGTATGATATCGGTTCCTACGGGCGGTGCATTAAATTGAACTTCGAGCATTCTGCCCTCGATGTTAAATCGTCTATAATGACGAGTGATTTCATTGCGCACAGTAAAACCTGATTCGGCCATGTTAATAAAAGGAGAAAACAAACAAACAGGTACGGTAAAACAAATATGTAATGTGGGGAAAAAGGAATTATGCAGCGTGAATTTACTACAAAAGAAAAGAAGAAAGAAAAATCTTAATCACCTGATAAACAGGAAATCATAACATTCATGATAAATTCTTAACTAAGCAATTCATGTAAAGGTCCTGAGTTTGATTCCCTGGCGGTGGCGTTCAGAATCTCATTATGAAAGCACATGTACTAGAAATCAAAGTTTTTTTTTAAATAATTATGTTACTGAAATGAGTGTTTTATTGCTGTCAAACTCGAGACCATTACATCAGCATGTAACTGACCTACCATTCTATAGTGATAAAAAGAATGAATGAATAAATGTTTCATCAGTGCTGAGATGTGACAAAGTACGCGTAAGCATTTTTTTCCCACTCACAACGACCTTTAAATGATGCGTTTGCAAGTTGAAGAGATTCATCAAACATTAACGTAACACATACGTAATTGTCGAAACAAAATCTGTATAGCGTATTTTTTTTTATTATTATTGTGACTAAGCGGTTAGCGTACATGCTTCGGACGTGGAAGGCCCTGGTTCAAGCCTCGGTGGGTTTGCTTTTCCACGTCGGGGGCATGTCAAGCCTTTTCTGAAATTTAATATTCTCACACGTTATCATACATTCTTTTCAAAACTAAGCTAAATGGTTGACGTGCACACCTCATAATACATAAACGTACATAAATCGTCTATAATGACGAGTAATTTCATTGCGAACAGTAAAACCCGATTCGGCCATGGTTAAAAAATGAAAACAAACAAACAGGAACGGTAAAACAAATATGTAATGGGAAAAAAGGAATTGAGCAGCGTGAATTTGAGTTGATTTTTTGATTTTTTAGTTTAGCGTCCCTTTCAGCAGCGAGGCTATATGAGACGCGGACCTACTGATTAACGTGGAATCCGAACCACATGAGCTCCCGCCGGGAATCGAACCCGGGCTTCCGACGCCAAAGGCGCGTATGCTAACCGCTTAGTCCAGGAAATCATAACATTCATGATAAATTCTTAACTAAGCAATTCATGTAAAGGTCCTGAGTTTGATTCCTGGCGGTGACGTTCAGAATCTCATTATGAAAGCACATGTACTAGAAATCAAAGTTTTTTTTAAATAATTATGTTACTGAAATGTGTGTTTTATTGCTGTCAAACTTGAGACCATTACATCAGCATGTAACTGACCTGCCATTCTATAGTGATAAAAAAAGAATGCATGAATGAATGTTTCAACAGTACTGAGATGTGATAAAGTACGCGTAAGCATTTTTTTTTCTACTCACAACGACCTTTAAATGATGCGTTTGCAAGTTGAAGAGATTCACCAACCATTAACGTTACACACACGTAATTGTCAAAACAAAATCTGTATAGCGTAAATCTTTTTAACCACATATTCATGCACTCGTGGCTAAGTGGTTAGCGTACATGCTTCTAACGTGGAAGGCCCTGGTTCAATCCTCGGTGGGGTTTGCTTTCCACGTCGGGGCGCTGTCAAGCCTTTTCTGAAATTTAATATTCTCATGCGTTATCATACATTCTTTTCAAAACTAAGCTAAATGGTTGACGTACACACCTCTGGCCCAGGTTCAATCCCGGGTGATTGCTCGAATATCACGTTAAACTGAAGGGGCCGCTAATGGTTTCAAAGGGTATCGAACCATATTATTCTCAGACATAGTTTTAGAAATTTTGTAATGTATTCTTTTCAAAACTAAGCGCACACATTTTTCTGGCCATGGTTCAATTCCCGACGGGAGTTCACATTCAACATTAAGCTGAAGGGGCGCTAAACCATATCATTTATCGTGCTTACTTCTAATGTGTGGGGATCCTGATTCGTACTCCCACTTTCTCATTCCACTAATTTCTTCATAGTCTAAATATTTCGTACTAAAAGTAAAACAGTGTATGAGTGATCCGCCCACAAATATAAAATAAAAATGATTTTCGAATCTTGTGTGAAAAATAAAATCTCACTGAACTTACCTCAAATTCAATGAACAAAAAGTCGGTGCAGTAAAGCTTCTTAAATGAAGACACTTTTCAAGAACAGACCTTCTCACACGATAGTTGAGAGCGGTGTAAGATTTGAAAAATGAAATTTAGATTTTTATTTAGGTCGCTGCGAAAACGACGTCACCGTCAGCCAATCAGAAACGAGGAAATTTATAAAATGACATCACAACGAACCAATCAAAACGCTCACTGCTTTTGTCATGAATCACGAACCAAAACGATGTGTAACAATCGATCGTGACGTCATTCACGTTTCTCAATAGTATCGCAATTCCGATCCCAAATAATTTCTACATGTCACTACTTGTAACTGTGACGACATTTCATTTTCATCATATTCTATACGAGAATGTCAATGTTTGCTTTTTTCATGAATCATGCTGACACGTTCGTAGTAAAACTAAAGTAATGCGATCCGCTGACGTTTGCATTTTTTCAATCATATGTGCTTCTATGTCGTCACACAAAGAAGTCTATCAGCATTTTATTTTAATCCACGAACGGAAGCGTTACACTGTCAGATTTATTTTCTTAAAGTATAAGTGTATCCTTTTCAAGGACCATGGTTCGAAACCCACCAAGCATGATTAAATCCGAATTCATTCATAGCTAAGCGGTTAGGATACACATCTTTGGTTTGAAAGACCTGAGTTCGATTCCTGGAGAAACATTTCTTAGGATTTTTCTAAAACTTGGTTTCAATTTCTAGTTCGAAAATTTTAAAAGTTTAGTTCGATAAAAAGTTTGATTTGAGAAGTGTTACACTGTCAGATTTATTTTCTTAAAGTATATGTGTATCCTTTTCAAGGACCATGGTTCGAAACCCACCAAGATCGATTAAAACCGAATTCATTTAAGCGGTTAGCATACACATCTTTGGTTTGAAAGACCTGAGTTCGATTCCTGAAAAAAACATTTCTTAGGATTTTTTCTTAAACTTGGTTTAAATTTCTAGTTCGAAAATTTTAAAAGTTTAGTTCGATAAAAAGTTTGATTTGAAAATTTTTAGATGTGATTTACATCTTTAGTTCGAAACTTTTGTTTTTAAAAATGTTTTAGTTCGACAAAATTTTCAATTTTTTTAGTTCGAAATTTTTTTTTGGGTTCGAAAATTTTTTGTTTGAAACTTTTTTGTTTCAAAATTTTTAGTTCGAAAATTTTTTGTTTGAAACTTTTTTGTTTCAAAATTTTTTGTTTGAAAATTTTTGTTTAAATTTTTTTTAGTTTTGAAATTTTTTTAGTTCGAAAAATTTTTTAGTTTAAAATTTCTTGTACTCTGCGGAACCGTTTCGAAAAGAATCGGAGCAGTTTAGGTAAAAAAATCTGGCAACACTGTTTCCATTAATGAAGCGCTTACTGAGCAATAAATCGCTTAAACTCACAACAATGTGTTATAAGAAATCTACAAGCGACACCTCTCTTTCACCATTGTTACTTCCAGAGACATAGACTACTAATTCAATGACAGGATCTCCATCAAGGTAAAAAAGCTGGTAATCATCTTATCTGTCAAAGAGAACGATAATATTTAAGGTAAACTTCAGTACAATATCATGATACCAAAAAAGGGTTATTTAAGGAGGAGGTTGAACCCTTCATGGGAAATTTACGCATAACCATAAAAAGGGAAATAAATTCTAAGATCCCGGTCTAGGATGGATCGCCGTCATATCGCTCTGTATTTCCCTCATGGACTGGGGGGGGGCTAAGATCATGTGACTTCTATCCACCAATCAAAATTGAGGTACCAAAACACGCATCTTACACATAAAATAAAACAAATAAGTGAGGGTTTTCCCATGTAACCTGTTCACTGTGTGGCGGGTCTAAAATCATGTGACCTCTGTCGGCCAATCAGAATCGAGGTACCAAAGTATACATCAGAAAGGACACCCTAATTTCAAAAATCCTAGGACCTAAAATCACGTGATCTCTATCATCCAATCAGAATCAAGGTACCAAAGCACTTATCTTACCCGTAAAAGGGAACGAATTTTTTTTTAAATCCCAGAGCCTAAGATCACGTGACCTCTGTCAGCCAATCATCAGCGTGGTACCAAAGCATTCATGTTACCCATAAAAGGGAACGAATTTCAAATATCCCAGGGTCTAAGATCACGTGACAGCTATCAACCAATCAAAACACACATCATACCCGTAAAAGGGAACAAATTTCAAAAATCCCTGGTGAGGGATTTCCCCCGCGGGGGTGACTCATGACATCATACCACGTGACCTGAAAAATTTGAATTTCCCGCGTGGGCGGGGCCTAACGTCACGTGACCTCTCTCAGCCAATCAGAATCGAGGTACCAAAGCATTCATCTTAGCCGTAAAAGGGAACGAAGTTCAAAAATGCTGGTCATAAAAGAGAGTGAGGATGAGTCATTCGCGCCAACGCCGGGGACTACTACTCAGGACCCTAATATGTATTATGATAAATTTGGGTGGTCCACCTCGTCCCCTTTTAGGGGTACAAAATTGCCAAAAATATAAACGTAAGCAATACGTTATACCACGTGTTTGGTTTTCGGCCTAATTTATCCCGTTTGATGTAGTCTTATTACCTTATATGATTATATGGTTATGTATAGGAGTTTATTCCCTATCATAAGACATAGGTACATTTGTGCCCTCTGGGAGGGGTACCTTGGCCCACCCCTTAAATTTTGGAAATTGCTCATTTTATATATTTGGTATTATAGTACTGGACCCTAACATGTATTATGATAAATTTGGGTGGTCCACCTCGTTCCCTTTTAGGGGTACAAATTGCCAAAAATATAAACGTAAGCAATACGTTGTACCACGTGTTTGGTATTTTGGCCCAATTTATCCCGTTTGATGTAGTCTTATTACCTTATATGATTATATGGTTATGTATAGGAGTTTATTCCCTATCATAAGACATAGGTACATTTGTGCCCTCTGGGAGGGGTACCTTGGCCCACCCCTTAAATTTTGGAAATTGCTCATTTTATATATTTGGTATTATAGTACAAGACCCTAACATGTATTATGATAAATGTGGGTGGTTCATCTCGTTCCCTTTCACGGGTACGAAATTGCCAAATTTTAGTACAACCACGTGTTTCGTTTTTTGACCTAATTTATTCCCTTGGATGAGGTCCTATTACCTTATATGGTTATAATGTCATGTATAGGGGTCTATTTCTTATCATAAGACATAGGTACATTGATGCACCCCGGGAGGGGTACCAATGCCAACCCCCTTAAATTTTGGAAATTTTTCAATTTAAGCATTCGCTATCATAGTACATGACCTCAATATGTATCATGATAAATTTGGGTGGTCCACCTTGTTCCCTTTCATGGGTAAAAAAAATTGCCAAATATAAAGATAATCAATATGTTGCATCACGTGTTTGGTTTTTGGCCCAATTTCTTCCCTTTGATGCGGTTTTATACCGTATATGGACATATGGTCATGTATATGGGTTCATTTCCTATCATAAGACATGAGTACATTGATGCATCCTTTAAAAATTTGGGAGGGGTATCTTGGCTCATCCACTCGGTTTTAGAAATTGTTTAATATAAGCATTTGGTATCATAATACAGGTCTCCAATATGTACCACTGTAAATTTGGATGGTCCACATCGTTCCCTTTTCATAGGTAAAGAACTACCAAAAATCAAATTTCGGAGGTTATTGACCCCTATTTAGCATGTTATATGGTTTATTACCTTTATATGTTTATGTTCCCTTTTAAATTTGGGAATTATCAGATAACAAAATTCGGTAAACGTTTTCTAGGACCCATTGGTATTCCTCTTATGGCCAAATATTCAAAATGTAAAGGTTATTGACCGGCTTTATTATTGAATAAGTACAGGATTTATTACTTTTTCATAAGACACAGGTGTATTTGTGTACCAATCTTAAATTTTGGAAGGGGTACATTTCTTATTGTCGTATCAATAATTGGTAATTGGATAGTATCTCATTCATTGAGTAAATCATTATGATCACGTGATCGGTTATTGACCTATGATGGGATTAGGAGTCCAGGACATTGGTACATTGAAACTTTGTAGGATAATTTGATAATGCGTCATTGGTTTTGATTATTCCCGTCAAATATAAACGTAAGCAAGACGTTGTACCACGTGATTGTCCTTGATGAGGTAGTGTACAGGGATTCATTTCCTTTGTTGTGGTACTTCTTAAGTTTGAGTACACACACACACTTCTAGAAAACAGTTGGTTCTACTCAGGTAAACAATTGACGGACATTATTGACCTTATTGAACATATTAACTCTAAGACTTAGGTATATCAAGAGAAGTATTCTTTAAATTTGGGAATGGTGATAAACAGAATTTTAACATAAGGTGCGAAATTTGAAACAATACATTGAACTTTAGTCACAGCTCATAGTCTAAGATCATTGGTGGTGATTGATTTGAAATCTGATAGCTAACCTTATTGAATCTTATGACTCATAGACGAAAGGCAATACATGCTACAACACTGGCAAAGTTATTGTTAATGCAACTTGATTGGTTGATCACTATCTTTCGTGCAATCTGATTGGTTCAAATCTTTGCTGTATTCAGTTTTAAGTTTTGTTTAACATTTAAAAATCTTGGTTTCGTTCAACATTTTGCACTCACTGATAAATATGATCAAAACCGTTTTTGTTAATCGAATAGTTAAAAACCGGATAAAGTTTGACGGTTAACCGTGAAACGTAAAATTTTTTAGTTTGAAATTTTTTTGCTTGAAATTTTTTGTTTGAAACTTTTCGTTTGAAATTTTTGTTTGAAAAAATTTTTGTTTGAAAATTTTGTTTGAAATTTTTTTGTTTGTAAATTTTTGTTTCAAAATTTTTTTTGTTTAAAATTTTTTCGTTTGAAATTTTTCGTTTCCAAAATTTTTTTTCTGTTTAAAAAATTTTTGTTTCAAATTTTTGTTTCAAAATTTTTTTTTGAAAATTTTTGTTTGAAATTTTTTGTTTGAAATTTTTGTTTGACATTTTTAAAAGTTTGTGCACTTATTAGTAAAGAACCTGAACTGTTTAGAACAAAAACCTCTGGCAACATTGTGGTGCAGTAGTACACGTCAGAACCTGGGGTTGTACTTGAAATGAAAAAACACAATTCATTGAAATGGATCATTTTATTACACTCCACATACATCCATACCAGATAGTGGTTCTGGATATTGTCGATACAATGTATTTTGAACTTCTTGCACTAGTTTGTCTTTAGCATATAATTTTAATTCCAATTGAAGTCTTTTAAGATCTATTGCAATATCAATTGGTGGAAACTCAATGTCCATTTGATCACAAATAAACTGTTTATCAATACAGGTATGCACCCACGAACGATGTTGACAATATCTAGATACATGTTGTACAATATGCATAACACATTTTTGAAGGAATATACTTGTTTTGTTGCACACTTCCACTGCATGTTTCACACACTGAAATACGCTGATGAATTTGTTCCATTCTGTTTGTGTTAGATACACCATATTGCGTGGGACATGAAATGTACTCTTTTTACGTAACAGCACCATCTTCTCTTCGAGGACTGTACGCATCACCACTTCATGATTTGAACCTAATGATTTGACTATGGTCACATTTAGCTCATCATTCATTTGGTCGATTCGTGACATTCTTCACAGGTCAGTTGTACACCAAATTGTTTTGCTTTGCCCAATCGAATCACTGGTTCAAATGTTCTAGCACTGATACCAATCATCACATGTTTTGTTTATTGGATAATAGCTTGCGAAGATGAATTCTTTATCGTTAGAAGTACAGATCTTTCCTCCTGAAAAGCACTTGCTCAAATGATTTCACGGTATTGGTTGATTTATAGAACTACGGCTGACGTCATGTGCTGACGTTTGAATTCATGATTTCATCACAGTTGCTGACCAACCACATTCATACAACTACAGCTGACGTCATTGGAAAGAAATGTGCTGATTCATGATTTCATCACAATGGCTGACGAATCTGGCTGTGTACTAAATTCAAATTGATGACTTCGACCCAAGAATCCTTTGTAACATAAAGATACAGATCCAGTATTTAAGAAACGCAGCACTTCTTCTTGTTTTGATGCTTCCATGGGTAAATATCTTGCTGGTAAAATTATATTCTTATCATTTTCAAGCTTCACTACGATTCTTAATCCAAACTTTGTAGGGATCATTTGGCTAGCTAAGATTCTATAAGGTACATTCTGTTGTAAATCAGTAATCTTGGTAAATGATTTCATCACATCACGTGTGTTTAGAAACTGCAGACAAGTAGCCATGATGACGTTATCATGAATACTAACGCGAACGATGCTTATATATGATGCAAAACTGATGACGTTGCATTATCGTGTTCTGACGTGTACTATTGCACCACAATGTTGCCAGAGGTTTTTGTTCTAACAGTTCCGGTTCTTTACTAATGAGTGCACAAACTTTTAAAAAATGTCAAACCAAACTTTGAAACAAAATTTTTGAAACGAAAAAAAATTCAAACAAAAAATTTCAAACGAAAAAATTTTGAAACAAAAAATTTCAAACAAAAAATTTGGAAACGAAAAATTTCAAACAAAAAATTTCAAACAAAAATTTTCAAAAAAAATTTTGAAACAAAAATTTGAAACAAAAATTTTTTAAACAGAAAAAAAATTTTGGAAACGAAAAATTTCAAACGAGAAAATTTTAAACAAAAAAAATTTTGAAACAAAAATTTACAAACAAAAAAATTTCAAACAAAAATTTTTTCAAACAAAAATTTCAAACGAAAAGTTTCAAACAAAAAAATTTCAAGCAAAAAAATTTCAAACTAAAAAATTTTACGTTTCACGGTTAACCGTCAAACTTTATCCGGTTTTTAACTATTCGATTAACAAATAAACGGTTTTGATCATATTTATCAGTGAGTGCAAAATGTTGAACGAAACCAAGATTTTTAAATGTTAAACAAAACTTAAAACTGAATACAGCAAAGATTTGAACCAATCAGATTGCACGAAAGATAGTGATCAACCAATCAAATTGCATTAACAATAACTTTGCCAGTGTTGTAGCATGTATTGCCTTTCGTCTATGAGTCATAAGATTCAATAAGGTTAGCTATCAGATTTCAAATCAATCACCACCAATGATCTTAGACTATGAGCTGTGACTAAAGTTCAATGTATTGTTTCAAATTTCGCACCTTATGTTAAAATTCTGTTTATCACCATTCCCAAATTTAAAGAATACTTCTCTTGATATACCTAAGTCTTAGAGTTAATATGTTCAATAAGGTCAATAATGTCCGTCAATTGTTTACCTGAGTAGAACCAACTGTTTTCTAGAAGTGTGTGTGTGTACTCAAACTTAAGAAGTACCACAACAAAGGAAATGAATCCCTGTACACTACCTCATCAAGGACAATCACGTGGTACAACGTCTTGCTTACGTTTATATTTGACGGGAATAATCAAAACCAATGACGCATTATCAAATTATCCTACAAAGTTTCAATGTACCAATGTCCTGGACTCCTAATCCCATCATAGGTCAATAACCGATCACGTGATCATAATGATTTACTCAATGAATGAGATACTATCCAATTACCAATTATTGATACGACAATAAGAAATGTACCCCTTCCAAAATTTAAGATTGGTACACAAATACACCTGTGTCTTATGAAAAAGTAATAAATCCTGTACTTATTCAATAATAAAGCCGGTCAATAACCTTTACATTTTGAATATTTGGCCATAAGAGGAATACCAATGGGTCCTAGAAAACGTTTACCGAATTTTGTTATCTGATAATTCCCAAATTTAAAAGGGAACATAAACATATAAAGGTAATAAACCATATAACATGCTAAATAGGGGTCAATAACCTCCGAAATTTGATTTTTGGTAGTTCTTTACCTATGAAAATGGAACGATGTGGACCATCCAAATTTATAGTGGTACATATTGGAGACCTGTACTATGATACCAAATGCTTATATTAAACAATTTCTAAAACCGAGTGGATGAGCCAAGATACCCCTCCCAAATTTTTAAAGGATGCATCAATGTACTCATGTCTTATGATAGGAAATGAACCCATATACATGACCATATGTCCATATACGGTATAAAACCGCATCAAAGGGAAGAAATTGGGCCAAAAACCAAACACGTGATGCAACATATTGATTATCTTTATATTTGGCAATTTTTTTTACCCATGAAAGGGAACAAGGTGGACCACCCAAATTTATCATGATACATATTGAGGTCATGTACTATGATAGCGAATGCTTAAATTGAAAAATTTCCAAAATTTAAGGGGGTTGGCATTGGTACCCCTCCCGGGGTGCATCAATGTACCTATGTCTTATGATAAGAAATAGACCCCTATACATGACATTATAACCATATAAGGTAATAGGACCTCATCCAAGGGAATAAATTAGGTCAAAAAACGAAACACGTGGTTGTACTAAAATTTGGCAATTTCGTACCCGTGAAAGGGAACGAGATGAACCACCCACATTTATCATAATACATGTTAGGGTCTTGTACTATAATACCAAATATATAAAATGAGCAATTTCCAAAATTTAAGGGGTGGGCCAAGGTACCCCTCCCAGAGGGCACAAATGTACCTATGTCTTATGATAGGGAATAAACTCCTATACATAACCATATAATCATATAAGGTAATAAGACTACATCAAACGGGATAAATTGGGCCAAAATACCAAACACGTGGTACAACGTATTGCTTACGTTTATATTTTTGGCAATTTGTACCCCTAAAAGGGAACGAGGTGGACCACCCAAATTTATCATAATACATGTTAGGGTCCAGTACTATAATACCAAATATATAAAATGAGCAATTTCTAAAATTTAAGGGGTGGGCCAAAGTACCCCTCCCGGGGTGCACAAATGTACACCTTGTCTCAAAAAGGTTGAGCGCATTCTTTATTGGTGTTTTGAGGCAAAAATTTTCTAAGTCCAGCTTCGGGTATCTTCGGGAAAAAGTAAGCCAGGTTCGAACCTCCAAGCCAGCCTTTGCAATCGGGAAAAAGTTTGCAGATGTGTTTTTCTTCTTTTAAATATAATAAGACTTGTTACCAAGTGTTTAAAAAAGCAACATTGATTGAAATACTTAATGATACAATATTTCGAAACCTTGCACATGCTTGTTTGTCATTTAGCTCTCTATACGTAATGGAGCATTTAAATACGTTAAAGAATCTTTCCATATGTAAAAGAATGCTCAAAGTTAAGAAATAGAACATAATTATCGCCTGAGTACTAAAATAAAAGTCAAAGTAGAACAGAAACAGCGTTTGTCATGGATATGAATGTCATAATTATCTTGAGATCCGTTATACATCGCTAGAAGCTTAGTTCTAGAAGTCCTTGTGTTAGCTCATTGGTAAGCTGTCGGATTTCAAATCATAAGGTTGTGAGTTCGAATCCAATTTGGGTCAATACTTTTTTAAAAATTATATTTTCCGCAATGCATGAAAAATTATATAAAATAATTACATTAAAATACATAAGTTGTTTATATATAACATAATAATTGCAGAACATAGTAATTATTATGTTTAAAATATAACATCTGAGATAATTTTCACAGTAGGTCGTTATTATATATGAGAATGTTAAATACAAGTTAGGAAAATCGTTTAATAGCAATAAATAAGTTATGTAGTGTATTTATTTGCAGCTATTTGTCATACAGATTTAACTTCTCAATATTCTCATTACAGTATGTTATTTATATTCGTGAAATACAGTATATTCCTACGGATATAGAAAGTGTATAAACAGAGTATCCAAAGTCGTATCCTGCTTCAAGACACATAGCTTTTCCCGATCCCCTTAACGTCACGGGAAGAAACACAAATTCTCTTTAGAACGGAATGTCGTTACTTAGAGTCTCATTCGAATACATTGAATATGCTTTTGTGTATTCATCTCTCTCTCTCTCTCTCTCTCTTTCGCTTTGTTTATGTGTGTGTGTGTGTGTTGCAGAATATCCCAAGTTGAATACAACATTTGCAAAGTATATGAGCATCATTGTCATCGAATACCAGAAATTGAAAGTCGTGTTTCTTCAGGTTAGGTTTGCGTGTTCATGTTAGCTCACTGGTAGATTACGGACTTGCCACTGAAGAGGTCTTGAGTTCAAAGCCTACAGCTAATTATCATTCTTTTGTTAGTAGGATTGCACAGAAATCGGATACAAGGAGTGGTTTACTTCTAGAAATATTTTCAGAAGCTTTTAGGTAGCCCTGAAAAGGGCTGTTTTCGGGAGTTAAGGCGGGGTCATTAATATTGTGTCCAAGACCCTTCTGAATTTATTACACGCTCCATTCTTCTGGGCATGGAATCTATTACATGGGTGACAAATCTATCTCCTTCCCCTACCTCCAGCCATGCTTCGGAAACAAGATGCCACAGGTCATCCTGAGTTCTTGGTGGATCTGCCTCAGGCCAACTTTCCCTTAGAGTACGCTTCACTTCTGCTCACATATTTTCCATGAGATTGAGATCTGCTCCACGAGGCGGCCAGTCGATTAAATCAATCTCAGGGTGCCCTGCGAACCATTCCTGAACCACACGGGAATTATGTATTGGCGACTGGTATTGCTGGAACTGAATTACACCATCAGGCTGAAACAGATGGCACCATGATATTACTGATAATGTCTAAGTACTGAGAATTGTCCAGATGTCCTTCAATTCTATGAAGCTGTCCTGCTCCACGACTGGAAATCCAACCCCAACATAAAATAGATACATGGCCACTGCGATTGCAAGCAGCCACATATCCATGGTCATATCGGGTGCCTCTCGGGCGATACACAAAACGGCGTCCCTCCTTTGATGTTGTGAATATGTATTCATCTGAGAAAACTACGTTTTCCCAATTGAGACCCACATTCGCCTGTGCAAACGCGAGACGGTAAATTTTGTGGTCGTCTGAGAGTTTTTCCTTCACGGCAGCAACACGGCCACGTAACCCAGCATGACGAAGCCTTCGCAGAGCTGTATGCTTACTACCAGGAAAGAGAGAAGCTTCCCTTATCTGTCTAGACGTCCTTAGTGGGTCTAACCGGGCTTCGTTTACTAATCTCGCATCTTGGGCTTCGGTTGACACATGCGGACGACCAGGAGATCGTAAATTACCAGTCTGACCTGTAGCACCATATTTCCGAATCCATTGCCTTCCTGTAGAGGCCGGGACACCTACTCGCCTGCTAGCTGCAGTTGCAGAATAACCTTCCAACTCCCATAAAGTAATTACTGCTGTACGTCTATCCATAGTTACCAATGTTCTGAGCTGTGAGAAGAAAGCAATAGGTAAAAGCAAGTACCTGACGTGTGATTGGTTACTTGCACGACACGCCTATTGTGGGGATCTAGCATAATTTGCATGTCTCTAGCACCTAGCATCCTGCCCAAATCTAGCACAATTTCAGCAAGTTATCAAAAAGCCGTAAAACCTGGAGAAGTTGGTCGTGGGAAGAAAAAGAACGGCAGAAATGTATCCTCTTCCATTGATTCATACACTCGGTAAACCATACAGGCAGTCTTATTTTCCTAAGTAAGTTCGGAACGGCTTTGGGCTTTTTTTTTTGTGTGTGTGTGTGTGTGGCTCCACCCAGGGTTTTCTAATCCTTTAACTCCGAGGCATGGGCGGAGCTATGGGGGCCATTCTCCCCCCAACTTTTTGACAACTTCACCATCTTTACTTCTGACTTCATGATCATATTTATTCCTGAAATGACAGCTCCGAGACCGACCAAAAATCTTCCCCCTCCCCCAGCAGACGATTCCCAACTCCGCTTATGCTGCGAAGTAATTTTCTTTCAAAATATGTAAACAAAAACTTTGCATTCATTTATACGATATATACGCCATTGAGTTTGGCAACGACTGCAGTAATTTAGTTGAGTTAAAATTTTGGTGCGTGAAGTATTGAGTTCTATCCATGCATTCTTGCCCTCTGTGTATTTTAAGTTACGTTATCGTATCTCAACTTTGTTTTTTTTTTTTTTTTTTTTAACTCCTGAATTAGTAATTATGAGGATCTAGCATAATTTGACCGAATCTAGCATAAGTTCGATCAGGTTTTGGAATAATTTCCGAGCTGTGAGTCTGGCAACGCTGGTGGCGAACGACTTGGTCAACGACTCGCGAAAGAAATCTGAAAATGGTGCGCCGTAATAATAATAATAAAAACAGTTTTTTATAAAGGAATATTAATACATACGAAAAGCTGTTTAAAGAATGAATTGTTATACTGACTTTACACGTATAAAAACATATACCATATACCAAACAGATTGAGCGATATGATTATAGCTGTTTTGAGACGAACACTTTCGAAGTCCAACTTCGGGTGTCTTCGGAAAACAGTAAACTAAAGCTGCTGGTTCGAACCTCCAAAGCCAACCTTAGTAATCGGGAAAAGATGTACAGATGGAAAAGATGTTTTTCCTTCTGTTAAATATAATAAGACATGTTGAAATGGTATTAAGTGTAGAAAAAAGTAACATTGATTGAAATACTTAATGATACAATATTTCGAGACTATGTATTCACACTCTCGTTTCGTCATTGTGATTTCCATACGGAAAAGAGCATTTACGTATGAGCTCAGTTATATTTCAGAAGCAGCTTCCGAAAAGCGGTCATATTAGCTCAGTGGTACACCACCGAGCGTTTAAATCGTGAGTTCGATACCCGTTCAGATGAGATTCCTTTATGATATTCTACTTTCCTCAATGCATGAAAATTATGTAAAATAGTTACATTACAATTCATCAGTTGTATATATATTTTCATATCATCAGTTGTATATATGAGTTGAATATATATATTCATATCATCAGTTGTATATATCAGTTGAATATATATATTCATATCATTTCACGACATAAGTAATTCTTATCTTTAAAATATAACATCTGAGGTATTCACAGAACGTCGGTGTGTTATGTGTGAATATTGAATACAAATTTTAAAAAATCGTGTAATAGCAATAAATAAGTTATGTAATATATTTATTTGCAGCTACTTTCATCGCAGATAACTTCTCAATATTCGCATTACAGCATTTAGGTAGAGCATATCGAAAATCGGATCGTGGTTCAAGACAAAAAACTAGTTAGCCCCAAACTGTCACGTAAGAAATTCACGAATCGCAAAAGTAAAGGGAAGAGATTGAGAGCGGTAATTCCTTAATCGCTCTCTCTTAACTCTCTCTTATCTGCATTTATACATATAAAAGTGTATGTATGTATGTTCCATCATAACTCATGTATGCCTAGAGCAGGGTATCTCAACCTGGGAGTCACGGCCCCTAGGGGATCGCGAAGATAGGCGGAAGAGACAAATATAGTTAGAATCTAATACCAGAAATTATTTTTAAATATTATTTTTAATTTTGTTCTGATAGGCATACTTTTATTTTTTATACACACTGTAAAGAACAATAAAAAATAAGTCTACTGAACATTTTCAAAGGGTGTAGAATTCGTGTTACTATTCGGTTCAAAGTCTCTTGTCGTCGCGAATTCTGTCGAGAAATTTGAAGCTTAAAATATACAAAACGATAATCATGCCTGTTGTTCTGTATGGTTGCGAAACATAGTCGCTTACTCTGAGGGAAGAACATAGACTGAAAGTATTTGAGAACAAGATCCTTAGACGAATATTCGGACCCAAGAGGAACGGGAATGGGGAATGGCGAAAACTTCATAACGAGGAACTACATAATTTATACGGTTACCCAACATTGTTAGGGTCGTCAAGTCTAGGAGGCTTAGGTGGGCAGGTCAGGTAGCTAGAATGGAAGAAAGTAGAAACGCTTTGAAAGTCTTGACTGGAAGACCAAACGGAAAACGACCATTAGGAAGACCTAGGGGCAGATGGGAGGACAATATTAAGATGGATCTCGCTGAGATAAGAATACAAAGTAGAAACTGGATCCAATTGGCTAAGGATAGAAGTCAGTGTAGAGCTTTTGTGAACGCGGCATTGAACCTCCGGGTTCCATAGGCCATTGAGTTAGTTAGTTAGTAGAGTTGTTTAAAACTGAATTTAAATCAAAGAGGTATGATATAAAACTAATGAGAACTGTATATAGAAATACTAGAAAAATACACATGAAACAAAACCTGCACATTGAAATACAATTAAAATTAAAACCTAATGAGATACCTAAGCATGGTGTAATTTCACTAGTGCAGCAATGCCCGGTTCAATCTTCATGACGAATATTATCAAGCCGTTTTCAACTGATAAGCGATTTCTTATCTTTGTTTTAATGTTTACCATAAAAAAAAAAAAAAAAAAAAACACTTTCGCACAAGTACGATATAGCAAATGGAATTATTACTTTTAAAGCAGCAATCACCAGACCAGGATATTCTTCTCTCCTCATCAGGCAGAACTTGTCCAAGTCTTCGTTACAGAAAACCAGTTGCAAAGACTTGTCGCATGATCATTCTATTATTTGGTCAAGAAGTTGTGGGCTTAGATCGAATACGTTAATGGCCTCTTCAATGAAGGAGTTTAACATCCATCTTGAACCAGCACCTTCGTCGTTGGGAATATAGATATTACAGTTACTGTATCCACTGTCAGTGCCGGGCGCCGAAAAGAGGGGCCACACATTTCGGAGGAAGTGTGTTACTCAAGTTAGGAAAGTGCATGTGCACATGTGTAAAATAGAAGGAAAAACGTAATAAAATGTGCTCAAAATTAAGGAAAGGTAGGGTTTATTTTGAAAATGTTATTGAGCTTCGTGCCAACCATGGTGGCGCTTCGTAGCTAGTCTGTCGACGTCACTCATATATACGGTGACATCGTACTATACTCTCGCCCCGGGCAATGATTTTCCATGGCACTGTTCACTATAAACAAAAAAAAAATGGATTCTACTATTATAGAAATAGGTATGTTAAAAATCCCACACAAGCTTATTATAAAACAAATTATAAAAGGGTCGCTGGCAAGAGCGTGTGATAAAAGGGGATCGTGATAGGAATTAGATTGAGAACCACTGGCCTAGAGTAATTTTAACCACATTTCTTATAGTTTCAAAAAGAGTGCTGTCGGGTTACCTATGGTGAATGGGAGGGGGATACATATAAAAGATTGCTAGAAAATGATCGATATTAGATTCATAGTTTTCGGGGTCGCTTAGATAAATAGTGAGACTTTCAATTTCGCTTAACTCCGATTAAGCTCTCATTAGTAGGGATGGGCACGAACGACTTTTCTTTGAAACTCGACTCGACTCGAAACAGACATCTTTGAGGTCTACTCTTGGACTCGGCGCGAAAAATATCTTCCAACTCGACTCGGATTAGAGTCAAGTCGAACCAAAACGAGCCAAATCCTGTGTAGTCCTACCTAGACAATACATAGACAATAATTATTCTATCATCAATTATACTACTGTTACTACAAATAATAATAATAATAATAATAATAATAATAATAATAATAATAATAATAATAATAATAATAATAATAATAATAATAATAATAATAATAATTATTATTATTATTATTATTATTATTATTATTATTATTATTATTATTATTATTATTATTATTATTATTATTATTATTATGACAACACCGTGTACAAACATGAACGATAGATGGTTAGTAAAGGAATACTAAAAGCTAGTTGACTGCCGACGTCGGTAGTCATGAAGTCTACAAGGCAAGGACATCGTTCATTACCCTAAGCTGTAAGCGTCGGTGGACTACAGATGGTCAACTATTAACCTCTCGCCAGAAATTGGTGGCCCCGCAGCGACGATCCGTGATGGCCCAAGTTCCATATTGAAAACTTTACTACCAGCGGCAGAGACGCGATGAAACGCCAACGAAACACAAAATTACTCTCCCAAAATATGTTAAAATGCCTATATGTGTGATTTGTTTATATTTAGGTGAAACAAAAAAACACAAAACAAATACCCCGGGGTGGACGCGAACTATCAATATTACGATTACTAGGCACGTGTTCTTCTGACTTCCCCACGGAAACGATCAAAAAAGGCTTGGTTGTTGAAGGATAAATCATTGACGTCTTAATTTAGCCAATCAGACAAACCCCTACATCTCGAGTTCTAGGAGGTCATACCGTGAACCGTTTCAGATTTGTTGCTATCTGGTGGAGTACTATCCATGCGCAAAATTTGAGCATAATAGCCGACATGCATCTTCGGTGCCTCTTATCTTTAGTACAATTTTAACCAGAGATGGTGTGGGTCAATGAAAAGTTGATCCACGACCCACCATGACCCACTATGACCCACCACCCAAATGACCCATTGGCCCACTCTGACCCATCAACCATCGTGATCCACTCTGACCCACCACCAACTATGAACCACTCTGAACCATTGCGACCAACTCCGACCCACCAAAACCCATCGACATCAACTCTGACCGATGACCCACGTCCTCCTCTCCATTGACTAAAGAGATTACACTTGTAATAAAACAAGACTGTGAAATTATCACTTATCGGAGTTTGAATTTCTACCGTCATTGACTCAAGCACCTCTTTGTTACAATACTGGTGGGTCTGACCTTTACGATATATAATGGCAAAGTGTTTCTCATCTTCCGAATTAAAATGAATTTAAATTTATCATATGTAATTATTTCTTTGTTGCCTTACAGACACATTTCAGTAGAAAATAGGGTGAAATTTAAAAGTTTCGAATCAAGGAAAAGTAGACCAACGTAAAAAAAAAAAAAAAAAAAAAAAAAAAAAAAAAAAAAAAAAGGAGAGAGAGAGAGAGAGAGAGAGAGAGAGAGAGAGAGACTAATTTTCTATATAATTAAGCATGCCGTACTAATTGGAAATTCCCATGTAATTAAGTTTAGAATACAAATTTTATGGCCATTTTTCTCTAACTTTATGGCTTGATTGCCTTATGCTCGGAACGCTCCATATATTAAACACCAGCTTCAGCAATTATAAATAGAAAGCAGTGGGTATAAAATTCAAAAAGAACTTTAGTTTGCATTACTCAATTTTTTTCTCAACTAATATCAATCGTTTTCGATTATTTTTACAAATCAACCCACTACCAATTTCCAATATATAGAAAATGCACCCCCGTCCCCCCGCTCATAAAAGACAATTTTAAAAAATGCCAGGGCATATTCTCTTTATTTTTAATAAAGAGTTATATGCTGAATTTCAGCTCTCAGTTGAACGGCTTGTGAGATACTAAATTTTTCGCAAAAATTCGGACTTCTACTCCCCCTAAGGATATGTATTATAATGAAAGTGACACGCGTATGATAACTCCCCAGTTGGGATTGGAGCCTGATTATATACCAAACGTCAATTCATTTGACTTTGCAATTTGACCGTGATGATTACGCAGACATAGTTACTTTCAATTTTTTATGATACATATCCTTATTTCATATGTTACAGATGATTCAAAAATATTTTTTCAAGCAGTTAGCTCCTCTAGAATCTCACAGGCTGCATCCCAAAATCCAACTCCTACTATCCTATGACAATCCAAAAGTGACTGAACTTTTTTTATTAGGAACAAATGACAAAAGAAAAGTGGAGATCTTGAAAATAAAATGTAGAAAAGCTCGGTGCCCCCAATAACTCCATATTTCTCCGCCCCTTCATTCCGAACTTAAAAATAAAACTTAATTCGAATATGGTTAATTAGTGAATTTATTACAGTTAAATTCCACTCACTACATGCTACAGCTACAACTATGTAAGAAAAAATAACAACTGTGAAACATGTTCTGAATTACTATTACATTTCTTACGCTATTATTAAACATATTAGAATAGTAAAAGAGGATTGTTCGTGAAATAGTATATTTGCTCATGATTTTTAACTTTTTCATACGGAAAAAATTAAAATATTATTCAAGTTTTAAAATTTGCACTCTGCAAATATGTTGCCCTCTAGGCAATGGGACTAATGTGGACTAATGGGAAATGCTGCACTGTTAGCGGCGCTGAAAACTTTATGATTCGATTCTAATATCGGTTGATTTCGATATCTTTATGTTGCTACGTAACCACCCTGGGTGCTAATGGGAGCTTAATTGGACTTGAATTGAAAGTAGAGCTATTCACCTAAGCGACCACGAAACTATGGATTCAATAATAATATCGACCCGTTTATAGCAATTTTGATATGTATCCCGACAGTACTCTTTTTCCAGACTGTAAGAAATATAGTTAAAATTGTTCTAGATATATCAGAATTATGTTGAAACACACACATAAATCCACTTTTATATTCTGTATCTATAAATAGAGAGAGAGTGAGCGAGCGAGCGAGCGAGAGAGAAAGCATGCCACATTGCAAAAGCATATATCAGGAATTGAATTGAAAATCTATGTAAAGACTTTCTGCTGTGGCATGCTTCATAAGGACAATTCCAGTCTGCTCACGTGACCTTTGGGGTTCATGAATTTTTTTGCGAGCGTTCCGACTTTGGATTCTCTGTTTATGTCCTCTGTTTATGCATCGAATAACTTTTCAAGAACATAAATGGCATTCTATATTATGAATGTTGAGAATTACTCTCTATATGACAAATAGCTGCAAATAAATACACTACATGATTTATTTATTGCTATTGAACGATTTTCTTAACTTGTATTTACATCCTCAGATATAATATCGACCTACTGTGAAAATTATCTCAGATGTTATATTTTAAACATAATAATTACTATGTTCTGCAATTATTATGTTATATATAAACAACTTATGTATTTTAATGTAATTATTTTATATAATTTTTCATGCATTGCGGAAAATATAATTTTTAAAAAAGTATTGACCCAAATTGGATTCGAACTCACAACCTTATGAGTTGAAATCCGACAGCTTACCAATGAGCTAACACAAGGACTTCTAGAACTAAGCTTCTAGCGATGTATAACTGATCTCAAGATAATTATGACATTCATATCCATGACAAACGCTGTTTCTGTTCTACTTTGACTTTTATTTTAGTACTCAGGCGATAATTATGTTCTATTTCTTAACTTTGAGCATTCTTTTACATATGGAAAGATTCTTTAACGTATTTAAATGCTCCATTACGTATAGAGAGCTAAATGACAAACAAGCATGTGCAAGGTTTCGAAATATTGTATCATTAAGTATTTCAATCAATGTTGCTTTTTTAAACACTTGGTAACAAGTCTTATTATATTTAAAAGAAGAAAAACACATCTGCAAACTTTTTCCCGATTGCAAAGGCTGGCTTGGAGGTTCGAACCTGGCTTACTTTTTCCCGAAGATACCCGAAGCTGGACTTAGAAAATTTTTGCCTCAAAACACCAATAAAGAATGCGCTCAACCTTTTTGAGACAAGGTGTACCTATGTCTTATGATAGGGAATAAACCCTATACATAACCATATAACCATATAAGGTAATTGGACCTCATCCAAGAGGATAAATTGGGTCAAAAAACCAAACACGTGGTACAACGTATTGCTTACGTTTATATTTTGGCAATTTTGTACCCCTAAAAGGGAACGAGGTGGACCACCCAAATTTATCATAATACATGTTAGGGTCCAGTACTATAATACCAAATGTTGAAATTGGGCAATTTTCAAAATTTAAGGGTGGGCTAAGGTACCCCTCCCTGGGTGCACCAAATACCCATATCTTATGAAAGGGAATGGAACCCTGTATACGCCCATATAACCATATAAGGTAATAGGACCTCATCCAAGGGGATAACTTAGGTCTAAACCAAACACGTGGTACAACGTATTGCTTACGTTTATATTTTGGCAATTGTGCACCCTAGAAGGGAACAAGGTGGACCACCCAAATTTATCATGATACATATTAGGGTCCTGTACTATAATACCCAATGTTTAAATTGGGCAATTTCCAAAACTTAAGGGGTGGGCCAAGGTACCCCTCCCAAATTTTTCAAGGGGTGCATTAATATACCCATATGTTATGAAAGCTAATGGACCCCTGTATACGCCCATATAACCATATAGGGTAATAACACTTCATCAAAGGGGATAAATTAGGTCAAAAACCCCCAAAATTTGATTTTTTGGCAATTTTTTACCCATAAAAGGGAACGACATAGACCCCCAATATTGATAGAGGTACATACTATGGTCCTAGGCTACCATACCCAATTTTTAGATTTGGCAATTTCCAAAATTTAAGGGGTGGGTCAAGGTACCCCTCCCAAATTTTTCAAGGGGTGCATTAATATACCCATATGTTATGAAAGCTAATGGACCCCTGTATACGCCCATATAACTATATAAGGTAATAGGACCTCATCCAAGGAGATAAATTAGGCCGAAAACCAAACACGTGGTATAACGTATTGCTTACGTTTATATTTTTGGCAATTTTGTACCCCTAAAAGGGGACGAGGTGGACCACCCAAATTTATCATAATACATATTAGGGTCCTGTACTATAATACACAATGTTGAAATTGGGCAATTTCCAAAATTGAAGGGGTGGGCCAAGGTACCCCTTCCCAAATTTCTCAAGGGGTGCACAAATATACCCATGTCTTATGAAAGGTAATGAACCCCTGTATACGCCCATATAACTATATAAGGTAATAACACCTCATCCAAGGGGATAAATTAGGTCAAAAAACCCCGAAATTTGAATTTTTGGCAATTTTTTACCCATGAAAGGGAACGACATAGACACCCAATACTGATAGAGGTACCAAATTTCACATAAGTAAATCCCCACGCTAAGCGGGTTTGCATATCCAGGCTCCTAACTATGAAAATATTTACGATCACTCCAACCCCAATCATTTCACAGATTCAACCTGTTGTATATAAGTTATTAGGACGTAAAATTGAATGTAATTTATACGAAAAACCCTTTTATGCATTGCAAGACCTGTAACGTCCAAATATTCACCACAAACTTATAGTTGTATCGACATAAACAAACAAACAAAAAAAAAGTGTGGAGCACGAAACCACTTTACACAAAAGTCAAAAGAGGTCATTGATGACATAACAACTGGTCGAGCGGTTTGTGTCACTAGTCTATCAATCAGAAGTTTCTGTGTTCAAACCCTGTAGAAAATATTCGTTTTTTTTTCTGAAAAGTGTGTTCCTATTTTCATCAGAGAACTGAGAACATTTCTTTGAATAAATCTTTGGAAACTACTTTTTTCTCTCAAATTCGATTAGAAACGAACATTATATGAATTGAAAATCTAACATCCACAGCTGAGAACAAAATATTAAGTATGTTCAATATGTCATTATTATCCTTTGATTTGTAGTGAAAAACTAATTATAAGCATTGACAATTTCAGAAGATTCTCCCCCGGTAATGGTCAATATATGAATGAGAAAAAACTGATAAAACATTATTAGTCCATTTGAGCATGATCGAAAATAACTTATGGCCATGAAGGGGAAATTTATGTCGACAGGGTCTCAAATTCTCCGACGGGTCATGACCTGAAATTATCATTGTTTGAAAGATTTCCTTAACAAATAGAATATTATATTTATTTCTCGTTCTACGTTTTGAAATGGAAAAATCATAATTTTAAATAGAATTATAATACGATAAGCATAAAGATTTATACAACTAATGAAGTAAATATCCTTGTGTAAGTTATCGATTTCTATTCGGATTAAAACTCGAATACTCGTTT
Organism: Thermobia domestica; assembly: GCF_964235325.1. NCBI lineage: Eukaryota > Metazoa > Arthropoda > Insecta > Zygentoma > Lepismatidae > Thermobia > Thermobia domestica. The sequence continues at coordinate 9,174,291 of NC_137462.1, forward strand.
GCATCACACTTTAAAGTAATTCCTCTCTATATATATATTTCCTACTGGAAAGCATGTTTAACTCCAATTACTTAATCAATATTTTTAATAATATATTTTTATTGTAATACTCTTACTATTCAATGTTGTATGCACTTAATTTCTCAAAGCAAAACCTCACAAATGTATAATTGACTAGTAAATATTATCAAATAAATTATCATTTAGTTTACGTAAATATTGCATCGCCTGATTTGAAACTTCGTATTTTAAATAATAATATAATAATAATAATAATAATAATAATAATAATAATAATAATAATAATAATAATAGTAGTAATAAAATCATAGCCATATCTTTATCAGAATTTCAGGCTTAGTCAATAAATGAATTCAACATAGTCTCTATTCGAAGCTCTATTTAATCGAATCAGATAGAAATACGAAGAGGAACTTCGAGAACAGGTAAAAAAAAATGTCACTTTGGTGGGTTTGGAAGTAACTTTTAAGAGTTTTTTTTTTTTTTTTACAAATTACAGACAAATGCCTTGAACACTTTTTTCTTTTCTTTAAGTTAACTGATTCACCGAACGTATCTGACATATGAGTAACTTGTCTCTATTTTCTACTCGGTTATACACTCTTTTCCATTAACCTTGAACGACAAGAACACGAACACAAAAACATCCACATAGGTATGACAGTTAAAATTCCTAACTTCCCCCACGGGGAATCGAACCCGGGACCACATACACCTGAGGCACACGTGCTAGCCACTGGACCAGCGGGAAGAGCAAATGAAATGTATTTTGTAGTGTCTGAAGTTTATAGCTATTTCACCCTGTTGTAGTATGTCTATTGATTTTTTAATGTTTACCGTATTCGTTACTTTGAGGAATGATATATATTATTGATATAGGTTTTATTACATATTTGGCCATAAATATATAAATTATCAGAATTATTCATGATCTTCCATGGAAATTCACTGGTGTATGCGCAGTAGAAACAGAAGAACACAACTTTCTGATGTTGGTCAGAACACAAATTTCTAACAGGATGTCTGAATTCCTTGGTGGAAAGCAGTAGTTCCCAACCTAGGGACCCGCAGCTTCCTCCTGAGTAAGCATGAAGAGCGAGTAAGGTGGCGAAAGCTACTGGCATAAAAGAATTGTGCAATAAATAAATAAAGCACTACTTATTATGACTTTCAAATTCAGCTTGACAATTTTATAATTGCCGTTTTACAAAAACATATTGCACTAGGAGGGTATGCAAAAGTCTTGCTGGAAATAAATATAAATTCCTGGGATTATTATTATTATTATTATTATTATTATTATTATTATTATTATTATTATTATTATTATTATTATTATTATTATTATTATTATTATTATTGGTCTCCTACTTCTTGGCCAAGATGTGAAATATTCACTACCTTCTTCATACCGCTAAATCAATTTCTTCACTGTTTTCTCGTCACAGCTCATACCCCTAGCTATCTGAATGGCAATTTGTCTAATTGTTGCTCGACCTATGATTTTCCCTCGCATAGTAACATATAGTTTTCTACAGCTTTTAGAGCTAGGTATTTTGACAACCTGTAGAAATTTGCATTGTGATTCGTATTAGCAATGACAGTAAAGTGGATATTTCTGTTCCTACTGTGCATAATCAGTATCATTATATCAGAAGTATTCCGCCATTACCAGCGGGTCACTTACCGCAGCTGAGAAGCTGCCATGCTCCACGATCCTCTGTTAACCTCTCCATCTTCACATACGATTTTTCTGTTTTGATATCGCCAATATCCTAATTCTGTTTCTATATAGTCTAATTCGTCCTCTCCCTCTCTTCCCTGCCACCATACCCTCTAGCACATCCGTCATGATACAGTTCCTTCTTAACAGTTTCTACAGTTTCGTCCATGTTTATGTCCTATAAATACAGTAAAATACAGTAAACGAAGCCTTTTATGAGTCTTTTTCTTTACAACTCTATTCGTGGTCACCTCAAAATACTATTTCCTCCATCCTAAAGGCTCTTTTCGCCATTTCTATCCTTGCTTTTATTTCACGTTCGCATGTCATATCATCACTAGTAATAGTACTCAGATATCGAAAACTAATCACTTGTTGTTTTTTCCCGCTCCTACTTCTATATTTCACACCGATCGCTTCGTTTCAATCACCATGGATTTTGTCTTTCTAACATTTATTTTCATCCCATATTCTTCACAAGCCTTTCTGAAGTTTTCTACATCTTATTAATTTTCTTTTTAGATTCTGCAACAACAACCATATCAACCCCAAACCGTATAGGCCTACACCTCACCATTCTATCTTCTACGGAAATTCCATCTTCATTATGTAAACTCGTTTTCGTTATCTCTTCTAAATAGTTATTAAATAAAATATAATCGGCGGAATATATAATCTCTGTTGAACTCATCTTCCAATTACACTGTCTGTCTACTGTGCATGCACCAGTGAATTTCCATGGAAGATCATGAATAATTCTGATAATTTATATAATATTTATGGCCGACTATGTAATAAAGCCTATATCAATAATATATATCATTCCTCAAAGTAACGAATACGGTAAACATTAAAAAATCAATAGACATACTACAACAGGGTGAAATAGCTATAAACTTCAGACACTACAAAATACATTTCACTTGCTCTTCCCGCTGGTCTAGTGGCTAGCACGTGTGCCTGAGGTGTATGCGGTCCCGGGTTCGATTCCCCGTGGGGGTAGTTAGGAATTTTAACTGTCATACCTATGTGGATGTTTTTGTGTTCGTATTCTTGTCGTTCAAGGTTAATGGAAAAGCGTGTATAACCGAGTAGAAAAGTTACTCATATGTCAGATACGTTCGGTGAATCAGTTAACTTAAAGAAAAGAAAAAAGTGTCCAAGGCATTTGTCTGTAAAAAAAAAAAAAAAAAAAAAACTTAAAAGTTACTTCCAAACCCACCAAAGTGACACAGGGTTTTTACCTGTTCTCGAAGTTCCTCTTCGTATTTCTATCTGATTCGATTAAATAGAGCTTCGAATAGAGACTATGTTGAATTCATTTATTGACTAAGCCTGAAATTCTGATAAAGATATGGCTATGATTTTATTACTACTACTATTATTATTATTATTATTATTATTATTATTATTATTATTATTATTATTATTATTATTATTATTATTATTATTATTATTATTTAAAATACGAAGTTTCAAATCAGGCGATGCAATATTTACGTAAACTAAATGATAATTTATTTGATAATATTTACTAGTCAATTATACATTTGTGAGGTTTTGCTTTGAGAAATTAAGTGCATACAACATTGAATAGTAAGAGTATTACAATAAAAATATATTATTAAAAATATTGATTAAGTAATTGGAGTTAAACATGCTTTCCAGTAGGAAATATATATAGAGAGAGGAATTACTTTAAAGTGTAATGCAAACGAGTATTCGAGTTTTAATCCGAATAGAAATCGATAACTTACACAAGGATATTTACTTCATTAGTTGTATAAATCTTTATGCTTATCGTATTATAATTCTATTTAAAATTATGATTTTTCCATTTCAAAACGTAGAACGAGAAATAAATATAATATACTATTTGTTAAGGAAACCTTTCAAACAATGATAATTTCAGGTCATGACCCGTCGGAGAATTTGAGACCCTGTCGACATAAATTTCCCCTTCATGGCCATAAGTTATTTTCGATCATGCTCAAAGTAGACTAATAATGTTTTATCAGTTTTTTTCTCATTCATATCTTGACCATTACCGGGGAGAATCTTCTGAAATCGTCAATGCTTATAATTAGTTTTTAATTACAAATCAAATGATAATAATGACATATTGAACATACTTAATATTTTGTTCTCAGCTGTGGATTTTAGATTAGCAATTCATATAATGTTCGCTTCTAACCGAATTTGAGAGAAAAGTAGTTTCCAAAGATTTATTCAAAGAAATGTTCTCAGTTCTCTGATGAAAATAGGAACACACTTTTCAGAAAAAAAAACGAATATTTTCTACAGGGTTTGAACACAGAAACTTCTGATTGATAGACTAGTGACACAAACCGCTCGACCAGGTGCTATGTCTTCAATGACCTCTTTTGACTTTTGTGTAAAGTGGTTTCGTGCTCCACACTTTTTTTTTGTTTGTTTGTTTATGTCGATACAACTATAAGTTTGTGGTGAATATTTGGACGTTACAGGTCTTGCAATGCATAAAAGGGTTTTTCGTATAAATTACATTCAATTTTACGTCCTAATAACTTATATACAACAGGTTGAATCTGTGAAATGATTGGGGTTGGAGTGATCGTAAATATTTTCATAGTTAGGAGCCTGGATATGCAAACCCGCTCAGCGTGGGGATTTACTTATGTGAAATTTGGTACATACCCTGGTCCTAGGCTACCATACCCAATTTTTAGATTTGGCAATTTCCAAAATTTAAGGGGGGTGGTCCTATGTACCCCTGCCAAAATTTAAGGGGTGGGCCAAGGTACCCCTGCCAAAATTTAGAGGGGGTGGTCCTAGGTACCCCTAGGTCATTGACCCCGGGCCAAGGTCATTGACCTTTGACCTATGACGTCACAAAAATTTTTGCTGACTCGGCTGGACATAACGGGGCCACTACTACTACAGGGCTTTTGCAGCTTTAAGGCCGAAAGTTCCCCATCTCAGGTCTAAGGCATTTTGTCATATATCTATTGGTAATAATTTGAAACTAATTTTACTACAAATTTTTAAACAAAGTTTCAAACGAATAAGCTGCACTAAAAACAGGGAGTAAAAAGTAATTTACGTGTAAATTCTTATCTTGACTAACATCAGTTAATTTTTCTCTCATTAAAAGAAAGTTCAGCCACATTGAAATAAAATCTGTAGTTGTAATGTCTCACGGTGACGGAGATTAATGAAAATGAATGATTATAAAGAATTAGTGAAGTGGGAAAATGGGAGGAAACGAGAGAACTCCGAGAAAATCCGCAGACACGAAGTTCGTAAACTGGAAAGACCTAAGAACGAATCATGGACCCCTTGCTTCAGAGGTGAACGCTCTAACACGGAGCCACGAAATTCTCTTGACCAGTATTGAATATGGCAACCATGGCAGTGTTCGTCGTACGTATGTTGGTAGTTTCGTTTGATGTTAAAAACCTCGCACTACGTAGGTATTTTTTGTAACGTGGACTACCAGGAAAGAGGACATTTTGTACCCACCTGTTAAGATTATACCTCGCAAAAAAAATAAATAAATAAATAAATAAATAAATTAGCTCTCACAGAAATCCACAGTGACTAAAGTGTACAACACATAGGATAAGACTAACGCTTAGTTATTAAACTGCCATGTAGGAGTGACATTACTAAATGTCAGTCAGATGTCCTACCAACGGGAGAGGGAGTACTTTGCGCTCACCAGCTTAAAATTGCAAGACACACTAACGTTCAATTTGGACCAGCGCTTTATCTAAACATGTTGAGCAATAACAGTTTCTTACAATTTTAAAGAAACAATTAGAAGAGTAATTAGAAAAAATATACACAGCAAAAAATGAGGTGTTCAAACAACACAAAATGACTACCCACCTTAGCGTGTTACTTGTGTGTCAATTCAACACCAAGCACGTCGCTTTAGAGCATATCAAAAATACCTCCTACTGGCTGTGAGTATTTGTATTGTTTTTTATTGGCTGATATGAGCAAAGCTTTGCAAAATATATTCCACATTTGTGGCAAGTAACTAAACACATTCTATGTTTTCTGTAATTAGTTACAATAATATTGTTGTAAATCTTTGAATCATCTAATAACAGTTACACAGAGAGCAGTGCTTCCATCTGTTTTCTTTATCTGTTATTCTTGTGTCTTAGCACATGTGAACAGAAGATGACAGAACTGTTGCCTATGTAACTCTTGTCAGACAATACACAGGTTTACAACAATATTATTGTGACTGATTACAGAAAACATAGAGCATTATTCGTTACTAGGCACAAGTGCCAAATATACTTCGCAAAGCCTTGCTTATATTAAACGATAAATACCAATGAAAATTCTCCCAGATAGTAAAGAGTTATTTGTGATATGCCAGGAAGGCGATGTGCTTCCTGCTGAATTAACACATAACTAACACGCTAAAGTGGTAGTCATTTTGTGTTATTTCAACACCTCATTTTTTACAGTGTACTGTGATGGGCACAAAGTACCCCCGTTGGTAGTGCAAGGGTTAAAGGTCCGTTTTCAGCACCGAGACTATGCGTGATATGGACGTACAGTTTAGTATGAGATCCAAACTAAAGTTTTTAAAACTGATTTTAAAATAATAATAATAATAATAATAATAATAAATACAGTTGTATCGAGGCATTTACCTTCCCTGTATGTATGTCACAATATCTGTATTCTTAAGGTATAGGATGAAACTCTTTGTAACGGTGTGAATCATAAAAGCGTGTTTTAATGTAGTGCCTATTGAGAATATCTTGGAATGCAAATTAACGTATCACTGGAATATAATTTTCTTCTTATGCAGAAGTACCTAAAATAAAAAGTAAGTTAATTAAACTAATTAGACTTAACAACATAATGTACGTATACGATGGGAAAAGTATACAACTCCATAATGCTCATCATAAACTCAGTGGATAAGTAAATTAGTGCAATGAGAAAGTGTATGTGATGTTAAGTGCAAACCGGAAATAGATCTGAAGATTGCTGGAAAATAAATACTCTTGTTTCTTTGTCAGTGGTTTGAGGACACTGTTGTTGAGAAAAAAAAAGAGTAGCCATAAAATAATTCGTTTCTAGCATAGACAGATTAATTTCCGCTTTGTCGTACTTAAAAAGGAACCCTTTTTGCATTTTCTGCATCGTTGCGTTGTCTTAGCCTAAATATGATTGTTTTCACAGAAACGGTCACAAGTAAAGAACAGTTTGTTTTTTTGTCAGTTTTTAAAGAAAAAATTAGTTTGTACTTGAAGAATCTCTTAACCTTGAACAATAAAAGATAATAATTTGATTTGAAGACTTGTTTCACGACAGTGCAAAATATCTTCACAGCATCAACACTTCATTTAATGTTGTTTAGTAAGTACTTAAAAATTATCCGGGAGAAATTGTGAAAGGACTGTTTGCATTTTGTAGTATTCGGTAAAAAGTGTTAAAGTAGGTGGTGAACTTATAAACATTTTTTTTAAAAAAAAAAAAAAAGAAAGAAAGAAACTCCTCAGTACTGTTACTACTACTTTAGTTTTGTCAACATTTTGCATTAAAGTGTTTCTCCGTATACAAAACACTGCAGAGTACAGTATTTGGTATATTCTCTCGTGTGCAATCCGCACGTTTAAGTTTTGTCTAAAGTTTCAAAAAAATGTTTGCGTGTGTAAGCCTCAGTTATTCTAAAAGAGTATTTTTAAATCTTTATTTGCGTGAAAACAACTGAAAATGGTAACACACTTGCACACAGCTTCACTTTCAATTCAAATAGATATTATTTTTGAAAGGGACAAAAATTTTACTAACTATATATGCCTACACACCCTCTTAATTCAGTGGCGGCTGGGGGGGGAGGCACGGTGGCTCAGTGATAAAGCGCTTATCTCTGATGCGTTGGATCTCTGGTTCGACCCCCGGCCAAATAAGTTTGTGGTGGACAACATCGTATCCGTGAGTTTCCTCTCACTTTCTCATTCCACCTACTTTTGCTTTAATCATCGTCTCCCTCAGCCTAAAGGGCATAATCTTGGGACATTAATTTGAAATATTTTATTTATTTTTCAATGGATGGTGACGTCATTCGAACGAGGTTTGTGACTCATTCCCTTAGGGCTCCCAGACGTTTCGGTTTAGCCAAGATAGTCTTGGATTTACAAAATCTGTACCCGTAGGAATGGTGCAGAACTCAAAATGTCTCGGTCCTCCCCCTCACCCGAAAAAATAAATTGATATTGGTCGTGCTATACTTAAGAAACCTCATTTTGGGAAAGTGTTGACGTATTATTTATTTGATTCTGATATTTTAGGTAGAATTAAGTCCATAATTATTAATATACTGTAAATTTTTATAAAGTGTCCTGATTTTTTAGGATAGAAATGTAGGAGCCCTACTCATGTGTCCCTACAAATATACTAAATGTTGCTGTGTTCAGGGACGTCAGTAGGATTTTTTTTTTTTTAAAGCACTGCAGAAATTAAATTTATAGGTAGAAGCACTAGTCCTTTCGGAATACCACTCAATATTTGATCATTTGCACCACTATAGTGTAACCATCTTTGTTTCCGTGACACGAATTTATTTGATCTCTCGCATATAAGCCTTCATTCGCCGAAACAATTAGAAATTCGATGACGCGAGATCGGGACTGTAGAGGGACTCTCGCGCCACTGTCCATCTTAGCTGATCAATCTAGCATAGTGGGATGTCAGGTTGATCATCCATGGTGACTTACCTGCTACAATAGGAAATAAAATATTAGTATTGGTTAAGTGGTGAAGGACCAATGCTTCTATCCACAAAATTTCATTTTTCTAGTGCTTACCATTTCCGAGCTACAGTAGATGGTGCGTTACTTTTTGATCGACCTTTGTACAGCAGCACCTCCACGGAAACCGGGGCTCAGAATCATTACGTTTAGTGTCGACGGTAGCGACACCGTGCGACAATCCTGCACACTTTTTACGTACACCGGAGTCGACAGCGAAATTACTATAGAGATCTTAGTATCCGAGTAGTGCAGAGATGGAGAGAGTATCGAATCGGGCTAATGTGGATCGAAGGATGGCCGAGTTTGTGAAACTGCCGGGTTATCGGGAATGGGGTAAAAAAAAAAAAAGAATAAGTACGAGTGTTTCCTCAGAAAATACAGTATTGTACTTGTAAGAATTGGTTGTTTGAGAATACAACAGAGAATAAACTGCCTAATTACCCTTAAACAAAGGAAAGGTACGTACTTTATGAAGACATAGAGCCTTTATTATACATGAAAATGAAATTTAATAAATACACACTGTACAGTAATTTACCTGATAAGACAGACCTCAGTCCTGACCTGTTAATGATCTTGAATGGGTCTACACGCGGGTTTTTATCGCCGTGCCAGGCTGTGGCAGAGTTATCCGGACTGCCGGGTTTTCGAGTGCCGAGTTTTAGGGACTATACAGTACTAATAATTGCACGGTTTATTTTAGTATTATTCATTTCCACTATATATATATATATATATATATATATATATATATATATATATATATATATATATATATATATATATATTATAATGGGGTGGGGCTTGTGAGTAGTCTATAATAAATCCCGTCTTAGTTGACTTATTTACGTCTCATCAGCTCCAATAAACAAACGTAGCCGTATAATATAACTAAACATAGGTTTGTCAGACTGTAACACTACCTATTATATATATAGCTTTAAAAAAAACTGCATCCTGGGACTCAATTTACGCAACATTGCTGGATCATTCGTTTTGCTGTCAGCGACTATTATGGCATTGTATTATAGGAGAACGGAATTTACCATCGCTTAATTACCGCCTTGCCAATCAGGCCGGACACACTAATGAGTCTGCTTCACTTGGTTCTTTTTTTCCTAATTCGTAAATCAATGTTCATTTCTTTCTTTCATTATTCTTTTTCTCTTTTCTTTTTCTTTTTATTGGAAATCTTTGATCTGCAGCCACCGTGACCGAGCGACTCTTGTGCCCACTGAGTTGCTTCACAATTTGTGATTATTGCAAATGGTTGGGTTGCTAAAGGAAGCAGGAGATGAGAGTTAAGAATGCATTGTGTGCATTTTTTTTCTTTAACTTCTCAAGAATTGCTGAATCTGGGCCAATGCACTTCAAAATTACTTTTATTTTAGAGTGTCAAGCACCGTCACCATCTCTGTCGCAACTTTTATTAGTACTACAACATTATTAATCGGAAAGTATCTTTGCAATGGACTTCGTGTAATTAGTGCATGCTGTTTAAATAATGTGTATAATAACTTTAGTGCTGTATCATAAGGATTAGTTTTAAATAAATATTGTCTGTTGACGTTGAGAACTTTTTTTTTTTTTTTTTTTTGGTAAACATAGGGTCTATGAAAGCCAGAGCTGTATTCTTTTAGACAGTTTGTGTAGTAATACCAGAAATTTTGAAGTCAAAGATAGGAAAATAAATAGTTAATGTATATATAAAATAAATAAATAGTTATTTTTAAAAGTATGTTGTTTCTCACTGTTTCCAAGTCCGGAACCAGGTAAGTAGTTTATTACATTTTACAAGACCCATAAAAAATAAATTCAACACACAGCAGCCTTGTTTGGTATGTAGAGACAATAGAAAGTGTCTATATCCGTCTAACACTAATATTCCTGGTTTTAGACATCTCAACATATGGATTCAGTGCCCCAATAATAGGTTCCATACCCAGCCAACCCTTATTGAAACCAGAAATGGTAGATTGTGTGTCTTCCGGTTTCAGTGTTGGACCCCTGTACTTTTAGAATTACTGTAGTGACTCAAAGCTCATTTTTCATTAATGCCATGACAAAAATTTCTTATCTTTATGCACTTGAGAGCCGAATCAAAACCCGATTTAATAGTCATTTGTAGTAGTATATATTTACTTATCAACAAAGTTACAAATACATCGAAAAGCCTTTCTACTATCGAAGCAATTTACAATGAGATCATGATACTCAAGATTCTTTTTTTTTTGGGGGGGAGGGGGTAAGAACCTGTCGTAATATACAGGATGGCCCAAAACTAGGTATTCAGTCTCGAACTGATCAGCTCATTGCATTTTATATCATTTCTTATTGTTATCCATCAGGTAAACTTAGTTTCTTTATTATTTGTTCTTAATGTCTTTTTTTACTTATATCTTAAGCTCAGAACAGCGGAAGCAAATAAATCCATAAACTAGAATGTTATACTTGATCAATGCAGGGGTTCTGTATACCTACTTTTTGGCCACCCTGTATATGTGAAAAATACTATCCTAGTTTTATTTATTTATTGGTCATGTATTACAGGAAAAGAGCATTCCCACTTGCAATAGGGTTACATAATTTAAGGTTTGTAAATATTAAATTAAGACACATAACAAAACAAAACAGAGAAAGTTAGAAATAAGTATACAATTACAGTAATGGTACAAACATGAGAAACACAAATAAAAGATAAGACTAAGACAAGTAGAATATTACCAGTATATAAATGTCCAAAATATGAATGTTTAAATAAGATTTCGGACAAAATATTTTCGCCAGAGACAAACTCCGGGTGTGGGGCCGTATAATTCGTATAATTGACAGGTAATAACTTTAAAAAAATACTTTTATGATCCTTTGCTCCGTCTGTTAAAGAACTTGGCGACCTATCAAATATTCCCTCGAAACTCATCCACTAATGGGGTTGGAGCAACAAATTGAAAATCTATATTTTAGAAGCTGAAAATAATGACATGATTTTCAACAAGGGGAGTGAACAATCATAGAAGTTAATACCATTACCTGAATATTAATAGATAGGTAGGCAGTTCTGCTGAATAGTTTCTTCAATTAATGATTTGATAAATGAAATTACGTTTCAGTTCGTTAACAGAAAGGGTAATAAAAACGATGTTTGCTGTGTCGTGTTTTAAAAAGAGAGTATTCTCTGCAAGGGCTTCGTGAGAGGGGAGCATTTGTTCGTTTCAATCTTGAAGGGTTATTGTGCACATGAAGTAGACGCAAGTGTTGCAGCTGTTTTGAAGGAGGCGTCAGGGTGTGTAACATACTTCAACATACATTTGGCGTCAGTCAAAGACATTGCTCTCACAGAGACTCCTCTTCATCGCGTCTCCATCATGTTCATCTTATTTTTAAAAATCTGCTTTTGTGTATCCGTTGTATTACTCTGAAAAAAAAAAAAAGAAATACTGTAGTTATTTGGCTGGTTCATTCGGAATTCAACATTTTACAGCACTGAATGCGGCCAACTTACTTCTAGTACAAGCTTACAAATGTAAATAAGCACATTACATTTGTACCCAGTATTCTGAAAGTGAAATATTAGACTATATTTTGTTTCGTTCGTGCCCTCCTTGCGACCCTAGCGTGCGTGTCTGTGGTCCCTTGTTTGGTTCCCGGTGGGAAAGCATAGAACACTCTTCAGATTACACTTGAAACTGTATTTCTCGTCCTATATAGCCTTTCTGTTGATATACGAGGGATGATCGAAAAAAGGTTACAACACATAAAACTGTTATGTTATTCACTGTAACTTAACAAATATTTATTTGTAGATTAATAACGTGACTGTCTTGATGCAGATTTGAAGACTTCGCATTTTGATCATGTATAATCGAGAAGCGAACATTGAAAATGATGACTTGTTTGGAAAATTGGTCAATAATAGAAGTGAGGTCACAGGTCAATGGTGCGGTTGGTGATAGTGGCCTAAAAACACTTCACGTGCTGGCATTCATAGGCAGATTGTGGAGGTATGTGGGGAGGGCTAAATTTCAAAGTAACATGTAGGGAAGTGGTGTCGTGCCTTTAAAGAAAGACAGACCAATATTGTTAATTACAGACCTGGACACAGTGGTAGACCCAGTATTTCAACCACTGACGTTACGCTTGGAACGAGTAAAGCACTCCTTATACAGTCCTAACCTAGCCCCAGGCATTCACCTTTTCCTCTTCTTAAAAAAAAAAAAAAAGTTGCCACCATTATTTGGTATGTGATTATGTTAAAACCTCCCGTCTTACGGTGGCTTCGAGAACTTAACGCGGATTTCTATGCAGTTAGTAAGGACAAGTTCCGTTGTGATAAACGGTTGAACTTCGAGGACCACTGTTGAGTGCACTATATCATCAGGTGTGTTGATCTTTCAGCTGTGATTAGTTGGAAGATCAACACACATAAGCCATAAAAGGTTTTGTAAGCTTTTTTTTCTTTCTTTCTTTCTTCCGATTATCCCTTGTAAATACAAATCAGTCAATCTATCAGCCTCTGTTTTAGACTTGTAAGTAAAAATGTAAAATGAAATGACTTGTATGCTGAAAAGGACGGATGATTAATGGAAGCAGGGGCTGATCCAGGACGGACTTCTGGGGGGACGGTGGGTGGTAATACTGCTACTTAGAGCTACTTTTAAGAGATCCAAACTCTGGGATGGGTTTTATTTATATATCAAATAAGAAAGTTTCCTCTTCTGGGGGGGGAGGCGATCGCCCCCTGGATCCGCCCTTAATTAGAAATGAATATTTGTAAAGGAAATTGGTAGAATGTAAATGTGGAAGGAAAGGAACAATCCCGAGAAGACACACGGACAAAATATTGTTTATCACAAACTTGTCGTGGAACCGAACCATTGCTAGGTAGCTAGCTTTGCCTGATCCAAACTCCAACTACCTTCCTTCCTTCTGTCTCCTGTCTTGTTTTGATTGATTCTCACACGAAAACTTTTATGAATAAAATAAATAAATAAGTAAAAATAACTCAGTAATAAATCATTCAATGTCATTTCACATGTAAAACATGTGTCTATTGAAACAGCATATTGGAAGGCAGTATTTCTTTTAAAAACTTGTGAATGACGCGCAAAGAGAGAAATTTGCAGAAATGCTAAAAATAAAAGAATGCGATGTGCTAGTTGTACTCTTCCATCCTGGCACAATTTTCCTCGTCGTTGTGGTTGATGTTTTTTTTTTTTTTTATATATATAACATCAGAACTTTTCTCCATCTCCTTTTGATCACGATCATCGATCAAGATCTGTTACAGATAAAAGCGGAAATCCTTGGCTCTTTGGATGGTGCCTCATTGTACGGAAGACAAGGATATGGAAAACTTGGCTATTAAATTCACAAAACAAAAAACAACACACGGAAATGTTTAAATGTCTATATTTTCCCATCGATTTGCAACGGGCTATTTTTGGTTGAGATTATTCTCTCGTGTATGACTACTTTTAACTTTTTTTTTTATTAATATAACATCGAACACAATCCGTAACAAGATACCTTGTATCGGAGGAAAGTTTAGGGAAATGTCAGTCATAAAAGCAGTCACGAAATCTGCCAATAAAATTCATGTTTTTTTTTCTTTTTTAAATATGCGTCTTAAGTTTAGTTGTCGATGCAATCGTTGTAAGACTTTCATTAATAAATATGAAATATTTGACTTATTTGAATTCTCATACTTTTAGGATACGTTGACCATAAATTGTTATAAATGTTTCACAACTGCGCTTGACTCACGGACAGCTCATTTTGAACATTTATCGTGAATTATTATTTTGCACCGAGGCTATGTACGAGGTTTGGCTAAAAAAATAAAGGAACTAGCAACCCTGTCAGTAGTATACGTGGAACAGTAGGGAGTGCATGCGCTCAGAGCAATCTAGAACCTTCGAGGAGATAATGATATACATGAGTTACCGCTCTCAGTCAGGTTTAGTCTGTGAACAACTACTGAAGAGAGAAGTGTGCAGTCAGTTGTCGGAAGCGGAATGTGAAAATTGAGCAGCGCATTAACTTGAATTTCCTTGTGAAATTATTGAAATCCCCAAATGAATGTGTCAGACTGTTGCAGGATGTGTATGGAGATACAACGATGTCCTGGACGCTAGTGTTTGATGGCACAAACGCTTTAGCGAGGGACTTGAATGAGGACCAGGTCGTCCTGTTACAACAGCGACAGAGGAAAATATGACAAAAGTTACTAACATTGTCCGGAAAGATGGTAGGCTTAGCATTTGAATTATAGTAGACATGGTGGGCATCGATAAAAAGTCTGTCAGCGCAATTCTGCACGATCATTTGAACATTAGCAAAGTTGCACTAAAATTATACTAGGTGACATAATGGATCGCCTGGAAGCAGAATCGGATTCATGAACGAAAATCGTCGCTGATGACAAGACTGATGTTTCAGTATGATCTTGAAACGAAAAGCAATTTATGCACTGGAAAACCCCCTCATCACTTCGAACGCAAAAGGCACGCAAGAGCAAGTCAGAAGTGAAGATCATGCTTATTGTATTCTTTGATATCAATGGCCTGCTCCTGATTGAATGAGTACCACCAGGTCAGACAACGAATAAGCAGTATTATGAGCAGGTCGATGAAGCTGCGAGAACGCATGAGAAAGAAAAAGACCCTCTTGGAACAACAATAAATGGATTGTGCACCATGACAATGCTCCTTCGCATGCTATGTTACTTTGGCCGTTAAGCAGTTTCTGGCAGCTTAGAAGACTCCAGTGTTGGACCACCCACCTTATTCACCAGACTTGGCGCCGTGTGATTTTTTTTTCTAAAAGTGAAATCTGTCCTCAAGGGAACTCATTTTCAGATTGTGAAAGAGGTAAAGTAGGAAACGGCAGTGGCACTCAAAACGGTGACACCTGAAGATTTTCACAACTTCTTCCAATAAGAAACTTCGTATGCAAACGTGTGTATAGTGAGGAGAAGGGAGTATGTTGAAGGGAATCACCTTTAATTTGTAAGTTTGTGACAATAAATTGTACTTTTGGCACCATTCTCATTATTTTTTTTTAAAACCAGATCTTGTAAGACGTGAACCTTCAACTGAACGCAGGATCTGAATCGTATAAGTCCTGACCCGTAATCGAACCTGAGTTTCCCATGCCAAAGGCACGAACACCAACAGTTAATCGTGGATAAGCTCGTCCATGGACAACGAACCTCATTCTTTACAGAGACCTACTCTTAGCTCTCGCATGTCTCCGAAAGGGAAACGATGTCATGGTATCAATGTGCCTAGATCATCCTGCACGTGTTCGATCGGAATAAAATCAGGAGGTACGGCTGACCATTGTCTCTGAATGATATCCTCACAAAGAAGGGACGAGAGCAGCTGTATGTGAACGAGTATTCTTCATTAAGGCGAATTCAGGGTAAACTCAGCTCTGAAACTGCCGCATATACTGTACCCCTTGCATCTCTGACAAGTAAACCTTACGTTTGGGTGAATCGTGTTGCTGACTGAGACACATATGAGCAAGTAGTACTAAATGTGGTCAGTATTTTAGTGAAATTGTAGGTGCGAAGCTCCAGGGGTTCAGGAGATACAGCTACCAGAACATCACATGGAATTACAGAATAGTCTTCATATAGTTGGAGGTAAAATCTCTGTAAGACCTCTTGTAACGACAAAAGGTGAATAACAAATATATGGATATATATTAGGACTAGGGGAAGTCATATAGTAAGAGTATATCTGACAGCGGCCATCTTGAAATCCGCCATTTTGAATTAAGGTTAAGTTTTTAAAATAGGAATAGGGTCATGTGATACATGATTTAAGGCGCAAATTTAATCAGAAGAACAATGGTGACGTTAGTTTTGATTTACGAGCAATTGGTAAAAAGTTTCAGGGAAATTAAATATTGTTGCAGCATATGTATTAGTTCTTTACCCCACCTTGTAAATTTTGTGTTAATGATAATAATTAAATTAAAAGCAGGTGGATAAATATTATGTTTATGGTAAGAGTTGCCTTGATGGCGGCCATGTTCAAATCCGCCATTTTGAATCAGACAAAAGTTTTAAACAAAACGCATAACAGTGACACCTTATTAATAGCAAAATTTACCATAAATCCAACGGTAAAACATTTTTGCTTTATCATTAACCAGTATTTGTTACACCACCATTGTATTTCTGATTAACTTCTAGCCCGAAGTCATCTATTGCATTGCTCTATTCCCATTTAATTTTGTGCTGGTTAATGATAAAGCAAAAATGGTTATGCGGATCGCATATTTGCGGATCCCAAACGTTTCAGCATATCCTCTGATCTGATTGGTCGATACAGATGCGATACCACAAGACATGATCTACATATAGCACAAAATAAACGAAAATTGTTGTCGGCTCTGGTAGCCGAGTGGTCTAACGTAACATGCTAGTAACAAAAACGTTTTTGGCGAGGGTTCGAATCCTGCCTACGGAAAGTTTTTTTACTACTTTTAAAAATGTTTATAACACTTCTTTCGTTAAAATAAGATTAAAAATAATATTCAAAAAGTGATTTAACGATCGTTGTTTTAAAATTTTCATTAAACTTCTTTCATTAAAATAAGTTTGCCCTTGTACTATATAGATCCACAGCAAATGTAGTAGTAGTAGTAGTACGTTTGCCCTTGTACTATATAGATCACATCTAATGTAGTAGTAGTAGTAGTAGTAGTAGGAACGGGTTAGAAGCCCCGCAGGGGTTGTTTGGATTATGTTCTCGACATCAAATTGGCAAGAATGCTGAAACGTTTGGGATCGGCAAAAATGCATCCGGATCTTCTAGAACCGGAACCGGATCCATTCAGACCCGAAAACCGGTTCCACCGGGAACCGGTTCTGGCCATCCCTAATATATACCCATATATTTGTTAATCACCTTTTGTCGTTACAAGAGGTCTTACAGAGCTTTTACCTCCAACTGTATGAAGACTATTCTGTACTTCCATGTGATGTTCTGGTAGCTGTATCTCCTAAACCCCTCGAGCTTCGCACATACAACTTCACTGAAATACTGACCACATTTAGTACTACTTGCTCATATGTGTCTCAGTCAGCAACTCGATTCACTCAAACGTAAGGTTTACTTGTGAGAAGCGAAAAGACTAATCTTAACGCGGGTATGGATTATGATGCCGCCCCACACCAGCAAACCACCATCATCACAGTGATTCCTTTCTCTGATGTTCGACGGATTGTATCTTGTGTTAGGCTATCACCAGATGACGTCAAATCAGGATTTGGTCTGTAGACTGAACCTGATTCCAATTACGATGTTGATCACACCACTCCAGATGGCATCTTCTTTGGCAGATAGGTCTTGAAAATAGAAATGTTTTCGTGAAGCGTCCAAAACATGGAAGATGTTAATAGAGTCCAGCATTTGGCTAGAGCGAAATCTGAAGCTAGTTGACGTGCCGACATGGTGGAGTGGAGCTTACATACACACTTTCATATATTAATACAAAAACAATTTCGCACATTTGATAAGGACATAACACCATTGTTTCTGAGTAATTTCTTCTATTGAATTAATTTCAAAATGCGTATATTATAATCAGTGGCGTATTTACGATTTTCTTTCGGGGGGGGGGGGGCTTTGCTAACTTTCGGGGAGGGCTTTGCCTGAAAATGTGAAAATTCTGCAAGATATTTCATATACTTTACTATAGTAAGTAAGATTTCGGGGGGGGGGCTTAAGCCCGGAAGCCCCCCCTAAATACGCCACTGATTATAATATAATTTGCATTCAGCTTTTCACGTTGTATCAATTCAGTTTATATATGTATTAAGTGTGCACATTTATTTCTATTTGCAGGCGATCCTGAGTACAAACCTTACGTAATAGCGGAGCCTGATGTTGCGACAATCCCTTTGGATGGAAGGGAAGATTTCTTGATCTTAGCGTGTGACGGTCTCTGGGATTTCTTATCACGCGACGACGCACTACAAACCATCTACCAAGAACTTCGAGCGAATCCAGGTAAGTTTTTGAGCGCTCTTGTCAATTAAAACTGCAGAAGGTGTTCAAAGGATTCATCAGGATTTTTTGTTGAACTTGATTCAAAAATGAGTGTTTTCGCTCTGGTTTCTGAACCGCGAAATTAATTCAGCAATCTTGACTATTTCATTTTATGTCGATTACGTACGTGGACCGAACAATATTCTAATATAGACCATAGATGTTCATTTTACTTCGACCTCACTCACCCTCGCCCTCGCAGTAGCAGTTGGCCCTCGCCCTCGTTCACCCTCGCCCTCGCGAATGGAATTGTCCATCGCCCTCGCGCGCCCTCACCCTCCCTGTCGAAACTTGTCCTCGCCCTCGCGCACCCTCGCCCTCGCCGTCGAAGCTTGTCCTCGCCCTCGCGCACCCTCGCCCTCGCGGCCAAAACTTGTCCTCGCCCTCGCGCACCCTCACCCTCGCCATCGAAGCTTGTCCTCGCCCTCGCGCACCCTCACCCTCGCTGTCGAAGCTTCTCCTCGCCCTCGCACACCCTCGCCCTTTTCGTCGAAGCTTTTCCTCGCCCTCGCGCACCCTCACCCTCGCCATCGAAGCTTGTCCTCGCCCTCGCGCACCCTCGCCCTCGCGATAGGAGTTGTCCATTATCCTCGCTCGCCCTCGCCTTCGTGCTCAAAACGTTTCCTCGCCCTCGCGCACACTCGCCCTCATATCATTGAGGGCGAGGGTAATTGAGGGTGAGGAGGCCTCGAGAGGTCCTCCTTTGTGAGGATCAGAGCATCAATTATTCAACCTATTTGTTGAATTATTTCCTTATCGTCAGTGGCGGATCCAGGGGGGGCGATCGGGGCGATCGCTCCCCCCCAGAAGAGGAAACTTCTTTATTTTATATATACAAATAAAACGCATGATTAAACTGTTTACCCACAACAAAATCCTGCTCGTTTTGCTGAAGTGGCTTTTCCTAAGTTTTATATGTTTCATATATCCTACAGTTTTTTCAGGCCTTTTTTTTTTTTAATTTGTCCAAATTTATATTTCTCCTTTTACCACACAATCGTTCAATACTTGCACTATAATATTTACAATCAGTATAGCATCCTGTAACGTATTTTATTCCTAATAAAAATCATTGAACAACACAACATACAAACCCTATCTCACTGGCTTGCACGCGAACCTTTGGTGCATGGGGTCCTGGGGACAATTCCGAGTGGGAGAACATTGAACGACAGTGGATCGAATTCCGCGTTAAACCTATAGGTCCACTTCTCATATAGCCTCGCCGACGAAAGAGGACGCTAAACGGCAATCAGTCAACAGTTGCAAATTTCGGCTGCATAAACAACTTATGTCTTGTGGAACTTATTAAATTTATTTTGTTAAAGCAGCTCTTTTAACAAAATTTCAGTATTAACGTGTCAGACATTTCTATTTAAGGACAAGAAAAAACATATTATTTATTTTGTAACTAAATGATAGCTCTATCCACGTTGATTATAAAAGCAGAAACAATGAAAATCGATATAATAGTGACTGACATTATTTTAACAAATATCGATTCAGATAATAGTTTGGGCTGTCACAAAACTATGAAAAGTTAAAAATTCCGATTAATTGTAACAACTTCATCAGTGGTGGACATTGGAGGAGGATGTATGCTATTAATCAGCCCATTTCATGGGCATCCAAACCCACGAGCCCAACGCTCGCTAGCTCGATATTCGCGCTCAACCGTTCTCGGGTTCAATAATTAAGCGCTACCCCGAGCGCCAATGAAATAAGTCAGCGCGAGTCCAACTGAGGGAAGTGAGCCCGAGCACGACTCCCAAAGGAATAAATGAGCTAGAGCCCAGTTGAAAAAAATGAGCCCGAGTCCGAGAGAGTCCAGAGCAAAATGGCCATCTATGAACCAAAGTCATTCCATCAAGTCTTTTTGCATCTGATCTACTGCATTCTAATGGTTCTCTCATTGATTTTGTTTGTTCAGATATCGGCGCTCTTGTCATTTACTACTGAATGACGTGAGTGACTGTCTGTCTGTCTACCAACACTCTTTAGACATGACAGTGTAGTCGACACTTCGTATCTAAAACATCTCCAGCACAGGGAGGGCAACAATGAGGCACACTTACTTCTTAATGCAGCGCTATTTCTACCCGGAAACTTTCATGGGAAAAATCAAATATTATTCTTATTTGCATTATTATTTTTAATAATTATGTACGTATACACGAGAAATTGTTTACTGCAATTAATTGAAAGGAAAAATACGATTAATGTATAACCTTGCTATGACACTAACTTTTCATCTAGGGGACATGACAGACAGGGTTGGCTGGTTTAAACCAAGGTGGTTTAAACCAACTGGTTTTTTCAAAAAAACCAACTGGTTTAAACCAAAAAAAACAAAAAATGTTCGTAAAAGTGTAAGTGTTTGTAAAATCTTGATGAACACACATTTGTGGGTTATCACGTTTCACTCCCGTATATTATTCGTATTATATTCAGACCTAAATTCCCCATTCTTTACTCAGAAAGATTATACTACAAAAGCAACTTTTTTTTTTACAAGTTTATAAATGTTTATTTTGTGATTTTTTTGTAGTTGTTATTATTGTTATGCAATTGCAATCGAAGAAAAATTCTAAATATTGTTTCGTTTCAATGTTTACTATTGATAAAATACATCGAATTGCCGTACTTCTTGTATGTGTGTGTGTGGGGGGGGGGGTCATACAGACCCCACAAGAGGCATTTAGTGAAATAAGTATCTTTGGTATCTATCTATGCATAAATGAGTTTGAGCCGAAGTGGACTCAAATAATTCGTATCTTTATTCACTTTTCTTATTGATATGCAGATTAAGTCGGTGTATTTCTTTAATTTGGACCAATAAACGCTGTTAACTAACTTGAACTAAATTAGTTCTTCTGTACTTCGTAGTACTTTGAAATTGTTCATATGTAATTCTGTGTAATGGTTTCATTTGTGCAACTGTTTATGTTTTTGTCCTTCTGAAATCACTCTTGACAGTTATATTAAGAAGCATGTAAAGATCAGTACAACGTATTTTTTTTTTTATCAGGATTCCTTCGTGAGTGAGACGGCAGACATATCGCATTTGTGGCCAATTAGTCCTGGTTCTGAGTTCAAATGGAGGACAATTTCTCTCGGATGTAACTCGAGAAGCGGTTTTTATTCCGCTTTAAGCTTATGTGACCCCTTCCAGCATAACCCGGTTGTTGCATAATAACATCGAGGCGAAACAAAATTATTTCTGTCCAGATATGATATGAATATACAGATCAAATCATTTAAAATATAAAAACCTGGTTTAAACAAAAAAAAAACGTTTTTTGGTTGTTTTTTTTTTATAAAAACCATGGTTTTTGCCAACAGATGATATTTTAAATTTTGCCTCTCTCCAAAAGATGTCAAGTAGCAAACTCCAAAACAGTTGCTTTTAAGGAAGCTTGTCCTCCTCCCTCGCGTGCCCTCGTTCTCTTGAAGGAAGTTGTCTCTAGCCATCGTGCACCCTCGCTCCCGCAGTAACACTTGGCCCTCACTCTCGTTCACCCTCGCCCTCTTCGTCGAAGCTTTTCCTCGCCCTCGCTACCGAAACTTGTCCTCGCCCTCTTCGTCGAAGCTTTTCCTCGCCCTCGCGCACCCTCACCCTCGCCATCGAAGCTTGTCCTCGCCCTCGCGCACCCTCGCCCTCGCTGCCGAAACTTGTCCTCGCCCTCGCGCACCCTCACCCTCGCCATCGAAGCTTATCCTCGCCCTCGCGCACCCTCGCCCTCGCGGCCAAAACTTGTCCTCGCCCTCGCGCACCCTCACCCTCGCCATCGAAGCTTGTCCTCGCCCTCGCGCACCCTCGCCCTCGCGGCCAAAACTTGTCCTCGCCCTCGCGCTCCCTCGCCCTCGCGTCACTGTGGGCGAGGGAACTTGAGGGTGAGGATGCCCTCGAGAGGGCCACCCTCGCGAGGGTGAACATCTCTGATATAGACTAGTGAACCGCACAATATACAAAATAACCTTCATAGTTCTACTTTACCGTTCTTTTGCCGATCTACAGAAGACAAACGATTGAAATCCGCAGGTGCACACACATCTATGAATAAATGTTTCGTACAACCTTTTAATTGCTGAATTATACGTTCATATGCGGTGAAGAATATGGGATAAAAAATGTCAGAAAGACAAAATCCATTGTGATTGGAAGGAAACAATCAGTATCAAATATAGAAGTAGGAGGGGAGAAAATAGAACACGTGACTAGTTTTCGATACCTGTGTAGTATTATTAGTAATGATATGATGTGTGAAGGTGAAATAAAAACAAGGATAGGAATGGAGAAATGAGCCTGTAGGAGGAAGAAAATACTGTTTTGTGGGACCTTGAATAAAGAGTTGAGAAAAAAACTTAAAGTGCTTCGTGTGGAGTATTGTGCAGTATGGGTCGAGCGGAAAACGAATGAGAGGGTGTTAGAAATGGTGGGAGAGAAAAGAATAATTTTATATATTGTTAAGAAGAGGAAGAGAAAGTGGCTGGTACATTGGCTAAGAAGGAACGGTATCATGAGGAACGTGCTAGAGGGTATGGTGGCGAGAAAGAAAGGAAGAGAGCGAAGGAGACTACAATTAATGGACGATATAAAAACAGAGAAATCCTACGTGAAGACGAAGAGGTTAGCGGAAGACGGTGGAGCATGGAAGCTTCTAAGTTGCAGCAAGTGACCTGCCAATAATGGCAGAATACCGATGATGATGATGATGGTATGTTCATGTACTTTATAATTTTGATGTCATAATCTTTAGATCAAAATTATCTCGAAAATAGTTATTGATACAGTAACATTTAAGAAATTTTCCAGTTCTCTGTTTCATTGCAGTGCTTCTAGGTAAGGGAAAACATAACGATAGGAAGTTTCATTTGTAACATATTTCTTTGGAATTCATGTGCAACAAATAATGTCGGGAGTACATCATTCTTGAGTCATCCATCCATAGAAACTGTCAAAGGTGCTCACTTTTTACTAATCTCACTCAAACTTACGCTCACAACTTCATTTTGACCTCACAATTACAAGATATGTTCGATCTCAAACTCACTTGAACTCACGCCCACATTTTTCGACATCATGTCAACTTGACATCACACTCACAACATCATTTCGACATCACACTTAGATCGTCAACCCGACATCACGCTCACATCCCTTCGACATGATGCCCACAACATTTCTTTGTAGTACCCTGGCAACAAATAATGCCGAGAGTACATCATGCTTGACCTATCCATCTATGCAAACTATGTTAAAGATACCCACTTCAGACTAATCTCACTCAAACTCACGCACACATCATCATTTCGACACCACTCAAAGATATTTTCGATCTTCTCACGCCCACATGTTTTCGACATCACGCTCACTTGACTTCACACTCAGAATATCCTTTCGACATCACGCTCACTTAACTTCTCGCTGACATCACCATTTCGACATCACACTCACATCGTCAACTCGACATTACGCTCACTCGATCTCACACTCACATCATTCCGACATCACGTTTATTCGACTTCACGATCACAACTTCCTTTCGACATCACGCTCACTCGATCTCACACACACATCATTCCGACATGACGTTTGCTCGACCTCACGCTCACATTTTGATTTCGAACTCGCGCACACTCAACCTCATGCTCACTTTGTGAAGGTGAGATCGAGTGATCATGAGTTCCAAACTCGTGAGCACCGACCTCATGAGTTCAAGCACCTCTGGTTTTTGTGTGGTCAGTTGTTGTCAGTGATGGCGTAATACTCAAATAATGGTGTATCAGAATAACTAGTACAAACTTAAGTATGGTGGTAAAAGGAAAAAAGAAAATCATCCATTTATTTTATTTTTTTGTTTTAATTTTATATATAACTTTAGGAATCCAATATCTGCACGCCATATTATTTCACAAGGTTGTATAGGAGGTCAAGGTCTGCTATCACACCAAGTTTTATTCATATCAGATGAGTTCGGTTGAACTCGTATGATATAATAGTATTCTTGTCATTGACTTCTCAGGAAAAAAAAAACAAATGAAAAACAGTAATTGATTTTTCGGACAATCTTTGATTTTTCGGTTGGAAAATCAAATGAAGAATGATCATTGATTTTTCGGTCGGAAAATTAAATGAAGAATGGTCATTGATTTTTCGGTCGGAAAATCAAATGAAAAATGGTCATTGATTTTTTGGTCGGAAAATCAAATGAAAAATGGTCATTGATTTTTTGGTCGGAAAATCAAATGAAAAATGGTCTTTGATTTTTCGGTTGGAAAATCAAATGAAGAATGGTCTTTGATTTTTCGGTCGGAAAATCAAATGAAGAATGGTCATTGATTTTTCGGTCAGAAAATTAAATGAAAAATGGTCATTGATTTTTTGGTTCTGAAAATCAAATGAAGAATGGTCAGTGTTTTCGGTCGGGAAATCAAATGAAGCACTGAAATAAGTAACTAAAACGCAGAGATTATCCTGTTTTGCAATAAAAAAATCTGTTACATGAAATATGTCGATGCTTCATCAACTTTCTATATATGTATGGAGATGAGACGCAGAAGCATCATTATAGATTTTGCAGAGGAGTGAAGGAGAAAATTTTCCACAGATATAAGCATTTTCATTTTTTTTTTTTTTTTTTTTTTTGTTATTGTATTATTGTCCTATTGATTAAAACTCATTCATTTCAAACTAAAGGGGGAATTTTCCCCTGCCCTTGCCCCAAATGACATCCCTCGTGCGACGAGATTTGAAGTTACAGTGCATTGTTATGTAACGTATTGATATTTTACTGATGCATACGTGTAGTATGTCGCTTTGAGAAAATTCTTAAAGGCACGTTGATTTGAATTACTTTTAATAACGCTATATTGTGACCAAATATAGCAGCTGGCGTTTATAAGACCAATCTAATTTCAACGTTATGGTCTTTGTTGTGTATCTTATGATTTGAGGTATGCTATGCGTGTCTGTTTTATTGGAAATGTTGGCTTGGTTCGTTATATCTAATACTTGCATCGTATCCGTTCTGCATAAAAATTTTTGTATTGACCATGAAATGACATCGTAAAAAATGAAACATGCTTTGATTTCGTTGTGCTACATTCAATGAGCCATATTTCATGTAAATTTATATCGATTGCTTCACGGTTGACTTTCAAAGGGACAATTTATGTGAACATTCCATCTACATAATTCTCTTTTCCTGCTTTTATAGTGTGATTAATATAGATGATGAATGATTTTATATATATTGAAGTTCTTTTCTTCGAAATAAGTTAATATAAATGTATAACTTGAGTTACTGAGAGTAAGATTTATAAATTATATCAGAAATGCTTCATTATTCTTGTGTTGTATCATTCTGATTTAGGGGAATCTTTGTCTGTGGTCAGCTATGAGTCGAGAAAACCTTATTTGTCGTTTCGTCTCGTAAATTTTCGTGATCTCTTTTGTAACGATCATTGAAAACTCTTTCTCGTTTCATCTCGATTCTTCACAACTCTTTCTCGTTTCATCTCGATTCTTGAAGAACTCTTTCTCGTTTCATCTCGACTTTTGAAGAACTCTTTCTCGTTTCATCTCGATTCTTGAAGAACTCTTTCTCGTTTCATCTCGACTTTTGAAGAACTCTTTCTCGTTTCATCTCGATTCTTGAAGAACTCTTTCTCGTTCCATCTCGATTCTTCACAACTCTTTCTCGTTTCATCTCGATTCTTGAATAACTCTTTCTCGTTTCATCTCGATTCCTGAATAACTCTTTCTCGTTTCATCTCGATTCTTGAATAACTCTTTCTCGTTTCATCTCGATTCTTGAATAACTCTGTTTCGTTTCATCTCGATTCTTGAATAACTCTTTCTCGTTTCATCTCGATTCTTGAATAACTCTTTCTCGTTTCATCTCGATTCCTGAAGAACTCTTTCTCGTTTCATCTTGATTCTTGAATAACTCTGTTTCGTTTCATCTCGATTCTTAAATAACTCTTTCTCGTTTCATCTCGATTCCTGAAGAACTCTTTCTCGTTTTATCTCGATTCTTGAATAACTCTTTCTCGTTTCATCTCGATTCTTGAATAACTCTGTTTCGTTTCATCTCGATTCTTGAATAAATCTTTCTCGTTTCATCTCGATTCTTGAATAACTCTGTTTCGTTTCATCTCGATTCTTGAATAACTCTTTCTCGTTTCATCTCGATTCTTCACAACTCTTTCTCGTTTCATCTCGATTCTTCACAACTCTTTCTCGTTTCATCTCGATTCTTGAATAACTCTTTCTCGTTTCATCTCGATTCTTCACAACTCTTTCTCGTTTCATCTCGAGTCTTGAATAACTCTTTCTCGTTTCATCTCGATTCCTGAAGAACTCTTTCTCGTTTCATCTCGATTCTTGAATAACTCTGTTTCGTTTCATCTCGATTCTTGAATAACTCTTTCTCGTTTCACCTCGATTGCTCGAAAAAGCTTTTCTCGTCTCGTCTCGATTGTTTGTCCTCGTTTTCTAAATTCACGAGAGTGATCCGGAAAGTAAACGCCGTTTATTTATACAAAATGAAAAACAATATTATCTGGAAAAACTATTCTGTTATATACCTGAAGCTTCCTTCACTTCTGTACATGATCACTTCCTACATTTAAACGTTTGTTATGAACGTATATGGCAAATATTTATATCAAGGTGGTTATGTAGAGAAATGAAGGAAGCTTCAGGTATGTAACAGAATAGTTTTTCCAGTAAATATTATGTTTTTCATTTTGTACAAATAAACGGCGTTTACTTTCTTTGATGACCCTCGTATATACAAAATGTATACCTTATTTTCTTAATTTCATCTAAAAGTTATCAGAATCCTGACGCGTCACGACAACCCTACAAAGGGTGTGATATAACACAACATTTAAAGTATTTATTATTGAAGTAAATTGCGTAATAACTCGTGTATTATCTTTAAATGTTGATAAATGATCGTAATTTTTTCGTACATACACTATTCCAATTTATATTTCTATACTGTACATTACTTAACGCTAAAATGGTGTTCAAGAACTAAGACTTACCTGCTGGACTCAACAGTGAGACGAGACTTGTCATGACTCTAGCTTTGTCTCATCTCGGATTTAAGAAGATATTTCTCGTTTCTACTCTCGTGTCGTTTCCGAGGTGAGAAATTTCTCGCCTCATGGACACTGAGAAGCATTAACGTTCAACAATAGTCATAATCATCATAGGTATTCTCACGTGATTGGCGGTCACTTGCCGCAGCTGAGAAGCTTCCATGCTCCACGATCTTCAGCTAATCTCGTCTTCACGTACGATTTCTGTTTTGATATGGTTTATCAATTGTAGTCTCCTTCGCCCCCTCCCCCTCTTTCCTTCCACCATACCCTCTAGCACGTCCCTTACGATACAGTTCCTTCGTACCCAAAGTCTCAACCACTTTCTCTTCCTCTTTTTAATAATACCTGAAATAGTTCTTTTTTCCCTATAATTTAATCACCCTCTCATTCGTTTTCCGCTAGATCCAGTGAATTCTCTCTACTCTTCTTCACATCCACATTTCGAAAGCTTCCAGTCGTTTAAGAGTCTTCACTACAGCGAAATTAAACTACCGCTAATTATACAGTTTTTCTGTAATATCTTCAAAATAAATAAAAAAAAAATATTGGAAAAGCAGAAACGTAGTGAAGCAGACAATACGATTTTGAATGTGATACCGTTATCACAACTCAGTTATCTCCTTTCGATTTGCAACTGTAAATAAATTTGGCATTTTTTGCGAGTTCTGTAAATAGCGGCATACTAAAAGCAGATAGGTGAATTGTGGTAAAGGTATCACATGCAAAATCGTATTGTCTAGTTCACTACGTTTCTACTTTTCGAATATTCTTATTTGTTTTGAAGATATTACAGAAAAACTCTAAAATTAGCGGTAGTTTACTTTCGCTGTAGTGAAGACTCTTAATTCTACAATACTGTTAGCGTTTCAGAAAAAAGAAAGAAGTCCAAGAGTGAGACGTGTACGATCGATGGATCTATTGAGCTCAACAGAATGATCTGGAGGAACCACGTCAAGTATTAAGATCAAACAAATACCGAATTATTAGTCTTTTAGGACACTAGCAAGATGGTAATCCACAATATGACTGATGAGATATATGGGGAGCCGCGGTGACTCAGTGGTAGTGCATTCACCTCTGGTGCTTGGGGTCCTAGGTTCGATCCCTGCCCCCGCCAAGTGAACTTTGTGGTAGACAAACGCTGTGTGCATGGCTTTCCTCGGGGTTCTCCCACTTTTTCATTTCACCATTTCATGTATTTCCCATCACCACCGTCTCCTTTAGCCTAGGCGACATAACCGTGGGACGTAACACTCAAAGATTTCATTTCATTTTTGATGAGATATAAACCCCAATTGTGATTAAGTGATAAACTTTTAATTTTTGTGTAATTATAGTGTCATACAAAGATGAGACATAGCAGTTGATAAATCGCATCGAATTAAACAAAATGAGATGCTTGAGGTTATATTCTCATGTGTAGTTTTTAAGAAAATTGAATTTTTGTGACGCTATGAAGTTTGGGGTGGTTAGTAGGCAAACTCAGTAAATAAATAAATAAATAAATTTGTTAAATGGAAAATTTTAAATTAAGCATGAATTTAACCTATCGTGTAAGCAGGCCCGTATCCACTTAGGAGCTAGGGGGGACCGGCCCCTTAAATTTTTACTGGCACCGCTATAATTTTCATGGTAGGCTTACAAATGAACTATAATATGGTTGGATCGGGCCCACCTACATTTTTGAGCTGGCTACAGTCCTGAATGTGCAAGCAAGCCTTAGGCTTGAGCGAAAGTGCTAGAAATGATTATAATAAAACATGCAGAATTGCTAAGATTGTAGAAATACCTATTAATATAGTCTGATGATAAAACTTCAGTTTAAGAAAGAAATTCTCTAAACCTTATGGCCCTTTGTCTTAAGTTTTGTAAAACCTATCTCATGAGGTCAGAAATTCATTTTCTTGTGTGATGCTTTATGCAGTATGATGAACTGTCAGTTTTGAATCGCTTTCTTCCCGTTCGGCGTTCGTTTGACGTTGGAGATGGAAGTGTATACGGTGAGAAAAACCGCCTGTTGTAACGAGATCCTGATCTCCTGTTCATCTTCACTGTCATAAAATCAATAGGCTTGTGCTTGTGCGTGGATTTTAGGAGGAACACAGGGATTTGGTAGTCTCGGCAAACAAATACTTGCATCGTGCTCTGCAGAGAGCCTTTTGAAGCGAATGCTCAGTTTTCATCATAAGCTTTTGTCATCAAAATAAGAGTTTTTGTAATGTTGAGCTAGAATCATTAAATGGCAGTTGGTTGTTATGCACTAACGTATTTTAATCTTTAATATTTAGGGCACCGTATGTAAATAGTATTAAATTCTATCCTCTCGGTATTTATACAATGTTCATGTGTCTACATGCAAGAGAGTTTTAATCTTCTACTGTAATTAAAATTGGGGTCTTACGTAGAATTCTATCAATGAGAGTTACAGGTCGATGTATTTTAAGTAATAATAATACTAGCATAGAAATGTGTGTTACTATGCATGTGTATTATATAATGTAAAAAGTGAAATGAAATCTCTCAGTCTTACGTCCCACAATTATGCAGTCTAGGCTAAATGAGACGGTGATGATGAAAAATGAATGCAATGGTGGAATGAAGAATGTAGGAGGAAACGGGAGAACTCCGAGAAAAGCCACGTACACAGTCTTTGTCCTCCACAAAGTTCACTTGGCACGAGCTGGGATCGAACCAGAAACCCCATGCACCAGAGGTGAACCTTCTACCACTGCGGCCCCACACCTTATCTTAATATCGTAATACCTTAAGTTCACTTATCTTAATATTGGTACCTCAGTTTTTCGTTATGATTAGTCGTAAGTTACATTGTCTTTTACAATGTTTTGTATGCGAAACACTCCAATATTTCTTTCATTGCTCCTACATCTACATCTTTTATTACAAGAATATCAAAATTTGTTAAAAAACTATTTGTTAATAGGACAATTATAAACTAAGAACATTAAAACATCAGAGACTGTTACTGCAAACATTCAAATGTTCTAATAAACCAAATATTAAACAAGTCAGCGTATATTTGTATGTTTGTAAAATACTGGAAATGACCAAACCTTAAAAAAAAAAATTAAAAAACTTATTAAAAATATCAGTTACGGAAGTATTCATTTAATATCAAACTCACCTAAAAAAGATTAATATATCTTAAAGTTGAATTGACGCATCTTCACATACGATTTTTCTGTTGTAATATTGTTCATCAGCTCTAGCCTCTTTTCTTCTTGGAATTGAAATTCAAACGTTCAGTTGCAATGAAATAATTTTGAACCACGTTTACTGAGAAACGGTAATTTGTCAAATAACGAAGCCCACCTGTCTCCATAACGGAATTTTCTTTTAGAAGAACAAACAAAAATGTTATGAAATTGACTATTCGTTGTTTTCTACAATCATAGTATAGATTTTTTTAAAAAATAAGTAGATCAATTCTAAATAAAAAAAATAGCAAATCGGGCTGATTTTGCTGTTCGTCTTCGTACAACACCAAGGTTATGAAAGATTAGAGCTAATATTTATGTGTGCTCCGAGCCATATCAGAACTTGAATATGATAATAGTAATGATCACGCTACGCAGATCATCATGCAATCATGTTGCTGTGAACAGATTTGTTCCAATGATGCTATCTTGTCTTCCAAGAAAGCTGTAGCCATATATATTCCAGCTATGGACAAGTGGAATTTCTCAAACTACTATTTTTTTTTTCTTTGGAAGAAAATCATTCTTAGTTTGTAAAGGAAAACTTCTTGAATTTGTGTTGCATTTGATGTCAGTGCTGTTGGTTCACAGTTGGCGGAAGTGAGGATGTTTAAAATATGTGATATTTGTTTTGCTAAGTATATTCCAGCGCGTGGAAACAGAATTTCGTGTGTAATGTAATGAATAATATTTGGACTGAGAGAGAACGAAAAACAGGGTGGGAAGGGATTATGCCGTAAGAAAATTCTCATTGTACAGCAAGAGTTTTCTGTCTATGAATCTACGGGAAGTGTTATAATTGCAAAGTGATGAGGTAGTTACTAAGGGAAAGTTACCATGGTTATCTGGTAGAAAAAATCTGCAAACTCTATGCGATTTTCATTGAACTTAAAAAGTTCGTTACTGAATTCTCTAGTCTCTCTTGTTGTGTGTGTGTGTGCTATTTGCAATTTTTTTTCTTTTTTCTTTTTTTAATTTTGAGTCCTTCTTTCGATAGAGCATCAAAAACTATATGTGAAAGTGGTGGAATTTTTCGTGTCACTCTTACCGTTCCCGAGATATTGACCCCAAAAGTTCCGATTTCGGGAAATTTAAGGAGCCTTATCTAGGGAACCGTAAGTCATAGAGAGATGATATTTTGCGAATATTTAAATTTTGGAGCCCTCCCCTCATTTTGAGCATATGCCTTCGTAAAACAACGTATCGTAGCATGTTTTAACAGAACCTTTAAACAAAACATGTGGAATAAATTTAGTACTGAAGGAAATTATAAATGCAGATATTTTACAAGAATTGTTTAATGAGTATAATAATAAAGTACATACAACAATTGGTATAAAGCCTGTAGAAGTTAATAAGAAAAAAGTCTTTGTAAGTACGTTCTTTCAATGCTCTGGGAGCATTCTCAAATGATCTTTTTCTTCTTTCTTATCAAATATGAAAAAAACTAATTTTTAAAACAAAGATCAGCCGCTTCGTTTGAAGTATGGTAGTACTTACTCTACGTGTGACAGGCGCCCATGTTTAAGCTCCAAAGAAGCCCTAAGATTTATTATTCTCACCTGTCAGGATGCAGAGATGGTGCAAAGTTCTTCTACAATCAACATTGGGGAGATCACCTCAAGTTCCGAATCTAGACTAATAGATAATAAGCCATCACTATGTAACATTCAAAAGTTTGAAGAGAAACTTTGTCCCTTGCCATTGCGTAATCACCCATGTTACACGTATTGGGCATTCTTTTTTCAAGATATTCACGTCAATCCTTCACAAAAGTCAAATTATGATCTAATGAAGTCATATGAAATTAAAATGGAATTCATGAGTTCTTGAAAATATACCATTATGTGAAAATTAATTTGGTACGAGAATACTTCAAGAAATCAATGAGAGTAGAAGTGTTAATGGCAGTGCGGCTCAAAATATGGTGATAGTCATTCTGTGAGTCATTGAAATCATTGATCGCATGCTCAACACACAAAGAGGATATCCGTGAAATTACCTCAGTATGGAGGGTTTGACAATCTCCAAACATACTAACAGTAAAAAGATTAATCCTTGAAGGATTTATAGTAACGTTTGTTACCATATCGTAGTGTTACCTTAGACAGCTTATGGTAGTACTATGGTAGTACAGCAGATTTAGGTTCTATAATAGGCATTTAAGCCGGTTTTTTATTGGTCAAGTCAAGCATGAACCAAAGAACAGCCCAGATGAATTTTGGAACTGGATGGTCAACTTGGCGGCGCCAAGTGAGGGCAGAGGGCAGTGTCTGTTTTTTTAATTAAGGCATTTTTTTTAAAAAAATCACGCCCTTAGTTTTCAAGATATCAGATTGTGCACCTTGGAGTTTATTGTGAAACTCCTACGTGAACCCAGACCCGGGCCAGAGGGGCGCAGAAATTTTGCAAAACTTTTTTTTTTTTTCGAAAAAACTCACGGTTTTCCCCGATTTCCCCGTCTCTGTTGTATGATACGAACAAACGAGTGGTACCTTGGAAAGAATGCTCTATGCTGAAAAGAACGATGTACGAACGATGATCCTACGATAAATAGTAAGGAAGCAGTAGCTATTTGACTGAAAATATAAAATTTACCTCAAAAAGTGGAAATCCTAAAATGATTAAAGCCTACTCGTTTTCAAAGGTTTTATCTAGAAGCGTGACGTAGCTATCATAATTAAATCGTTTGAGAAGGCACTTCAGAAATATTTTCAGTCAGCCATTAATGTTTCAATGGTGTATTTAATATACCTATTGGAGGGTAGATGCAGATTTTAAGGCAACTGAAGAAAATTATTTTGTATTTGTATTCATACTAGGAATTTTCTCATTTGAGATAATGAAACAGACAACTGATTTTTCATCTATTTTTACAAGAGTAAACTGTTTTATGTACTGTATTTTATTTTTCCTTTTTCTTTGTAAGAGTTAATGACTGTCTTCGTTCTTCCAGCTACATTTCCAGTCTTACAGAATGCTTGAGTTATTTTTCACAAGGAAAGCTCCCCAAGCAGCTTCGTTATTGTCGAGAGGAAATAGTTGCTTCCATTTTGACTGGAGTTCTCCCTCCTTTGCTGGAATGAGTCCTTGTCTCGTGGAGTAAATGCCGTTAGCATCAAATAAAAATGTCCCAGAGATTGCTTGCCCCACAGGGGTTGCACTACACAACTCGCATACACTCACTTACCCAGAAAGCATTCAATGAGATTACTTTAGGAGATGTTTTTTGTTGGGAAGGAAGGAAAACGGAAGGAAGAAGAGAAAGATAGAGGAAAAGGGATTACACTTCTGTGATGTACTAGCTGTATTTTTCGCAGTGTAGGTTTCAGTGTTTGTCGTGCTACAAACTAAGGTTCTCTGCCATGAAAGGTTGTGGTAGGTTAGAAGGCTATAATGTTTCATACTTTATAAGATGAAGATCTACAATTTAAGTTGGAATCTAAATCAAATACAGTATATTCCCATCAGAAATCAATTTTTGTCCCATAACAATTAACTCAACTTGTTGCAAGCTTTCAGTAAGCTAACTGGCTACTTTGGCGCAAACTTACTAACTAACTCTATGGCCTATGGAACCCGGAGGTTTAATGCCGCGTTCTCAAAAGCTCTCCACTGATTTCTATCCTTAGCTAACTGCATCCAGTTTTTACTTTGTATTCCAATCTCTGCGAGATCCGTCTTAATATTGTTCTCCCATCTGCGCCTAGGTCTTCCTAATGGTCGTTTTCCGATTGGTCTTCCAGTCAAGACTTTGAAAGCGTTTCTACTTTCTTCCATTCTAGCTACATGACCCGCCCACCTAAGCCTCCTAGACTTGACGACCCTAACAATGTTGGGTAGACCATATAAATTATGTAGTTCCTCGTTATGAAGTTTCCACCATTCCCCATTCCCGTTCCTTTTGGGTCCGAATATTCGTCTCAAGATCTTGTTCTCAAATTCTTTCAATCTATGTTCTTCCCTCAGAGTAAGCGACCATGTTCCGCAACCATACAGAACAACAGGCATGATTACCGTTTTATGTATCTTAAGCTTCAAATTCCTCGACAGAATTCGCGACGACAAGAGATTTGGAACCGAATAGTAACACGAAACTTACTGCGAACTTAAAAAGTGCAGTTAAGGATATGCTTTCACCAAAATTCAAACCCGGGCTTCCCACGCCAAAGACATTAACTCCCAAGAGTTTGGCCACGAGGAAAGTATATTACGGTAGCAGGCCATTTTGTTTGTGAGGAGAGGTAGTGCTTACGGAAGAACACACTTTTCACCAAAAGTAGTAAAGAAAGTGATCTAGCCAAACATTAAGGAGCGAAAGAACCTTTTATTCAGGAAAAGAAGCAAAGAATGAAGGAACTTTGATTCTGTGAGAAGAGATCTCAGCTAGCAAATGGAAGATAATTGACGTCCAAACTCTCCAGCAGACGATTCGAGTTGTTTCGCTAAAGAGGAAAAAAAAAAAGCATAGGAAGAATGACAAAAGGAGCAAAATGGATATTCTTTCTTCTCTTTATAGACACTTTGTATCTCTTGTGTTGCTTTTGAAAGTAGAGCCATTATTTCTTGCGTAGATTGAATGCATCTATAGATTATAACAGTTGAGTGTCCTTAGGGAAAAAGTTGGTTGGATATTTGGGGTGGAGATTGAGGTTTACTCTCCATTATGAGAAGCTAGTAGAGTTGCGTTTAGAACAATATGGTATTTTGTTTCATATTGTTTTTCTATCAACAATTTTTGAATAAGCTAGGAAAGACCAAAATAAAGTTATTAGATACGCGTATTATTTGGGTAACGGATAATCCGGATATAATTTGCCATTCGAATTGAAAACAAGCGAATATCCGTCATTTAAATTAAACATATATCAAGGTAATGGTTGCTATTAGAATGAATTGATCAGTGGTAGTAAACTGGTTCTTGGATTACATGAGACAACTGTCTCTTTCAAAATTCTAGGATTGTGTCTTTAAATACAGACCATGGTCAACTTTCTTTTCAAATTTCTTTCTGTGTAGCATTTTTAACTAACATGATAGCCGCATAGATGTGATAGTGTCCATGAGATCGCCGAAATTAATGCTAAGTCGATCAGTAGATAAGTGAATGTTGAAGAAAACCAGATGACATTGTCAGTACAGTAATGAGGACAATTGAGGATATACATCCAAGAAAGAAGTGGATTTTGATCAGGAAAACCAGTAAGGATCGCAATAAACTCACCATTTGCTGAGGTTATTCCCGAATTTCAAATCGCCGACTGGTTGTTTCATTGCTTCGTGTTGGGGAGTTTTGTTTGGGAAATATTTCATGATATATATGAAGAGAGAAGCAAACCAGTTTTGTACATATATATATATATATGTATGAAACACATAATATATCAAGAGAATTTTACATACGTAATAAATCCATGAATGGATCTAACTACTTATTCTTACAGTTCTGACAATTGATTCAGATTTAGTTACGTTCATTAGTATATTTTTGTGGTAGATTCTGTTAATTCTTTTTGAACAACTTTTTTTTTTTTTTTTTTTAAAGTGTTTTTACTTGGCCGTGAGATTTCACTTTACATACAGAATAAAAGGTGTAAGTATACAAGTGGACGTACCGACATGTTATATAGGCTTAATTGTATGACACGGGCTGATGTAGTTTTGTTTCTTGTGAGCACTGAGTTGATCCTGATGAAACCAAATAATAATCACACTTTGGATCAGAAAGAAGACTTCAGATTGACCTTATTTACAGAACGTGCAGAAGGTGCAAGGACAGTAAAGCGATCTCAGCGACTCATGGCATGTTCCTGCTACACCTCTTAGAAACAATAATTGGTGTTAGGCCAGAGGGCCACAATTTGTCATTGGTCGAGTGCTGATGTCATGTGAGTCTTGTCTGGACGGTTGTCAAATTGCTGCATTAATTATAAGTTTTTACCCTTGATCACGGAAGAAGTATGCTATTGCAACCGCGGATTACCCTTCTGCGACCTTAGTGTTTATGCTGAACGGAATGCACCTACAGTGATGTGAACATAAAATCGATGTATCGAGGAATCCAATACACAGCAGTGCCCAGTATCCCAACGGCCGTGTCAAACATAGACCAAGAGGATAGATTTCTTGTGGGACCGAGAGAACAGATTCTTTTGTGCATGGCTATTGCGGATCGGACAACCACGCTCCGAACATTGGCACACGAATTCGTGGTTGTTGCGCAGCGACCCCCTCACAGTTCAGCTTCGTCCGGCGGTCAGTGGGTTATATATAGACGGTATCTATTGCTTCGGCTTCGTTTTAACTGCACAGGATATGCATGTGCGGCTTCAATAGTGTCGCATATAGGAAGTCGAATGGCTGCACATCCTCTTGTCGGATAAATCTCGTTCCTGTCTGTTGTGTCATGATAGCCAAATTTATGTCTCCAAGTACCGTGGCAAAAAAGTACATATGTATTATTCGCCGCCACATCGATCCGACATCTGGCGTTATGGTATATAGTAACATTGGATTTCATGCCTACTCGCGTCTGATATACATATAACGGGTATTTTATCAGCTCACGATACATCAATAACATTCCCTTTCTGACAGATTCTGCATGGAGTCGCTTTCCAACAGAATAACGTGCGACTGTGTGTGGTACACAGTGTTCTGCACTTTCGAGATACATAATATGTCATTGCTTCCTTGGCCGCCGCGTTCACCGCGATTGAACATGTCTTGTTGACGATTATACACCTTGCAAACCAGACTCTACCCCTCCCCCAGGTACAGTTAATTAGCATTGCTTTATGAAGTTGTCACGCAGATGCCATTAAAGAAACTTCAGAAAACAAACTTCAGAATGAAAAATTAAATATTTCTTAAGGAAGATTGATTATTTTATTTATTCTGGGCGTAGTACAAATCATAATAAATTAAATGATCGTATTTTCTGTTTGATTTTGAAGTTTATTTGGGGTCTACAGGAACAGTGAAAGCTCTTTTGACCATGCACCGAAGTTATGTGTTTGTTCGCTTCTGTTAGCAAGTGA
Source organism: Thermobia domestica (assembly GCF_964235325.1). Lineage (NCBI taxonomy): Eukaryota > Metazoa > Arthropoda > Insecta > Zygentoma > Lepismatidae > Thermobia > Thermobia domestica. Next base: position 9,212,238 of record NC_137462.1, read on the forward strand.
GCTTCATAGTTTGTGCTGTTGCTGACAGAGGGTTAGTATCAACGTCTGTCAGCTTTAACTGCCACTAGGTAGAATCGTTGTAATTACTTGATGGATTCGTAGATCAATACTATGGCCCAAAATTTATTTTCGACTGTCACATCATCAATATTTTTGGTGGGCCGTAGCGTCTGGAGGAGACCCTGAAAGGTATACCATTATGTACTATTTCGCTTTATTTTGATCAGTAGAATAATTTTCTGTGGCCCATGGGTGCCATGTTTTTGAACTCACTCTATATATCTTAGGATTTAGATTTTTGGGCTATCGGCATCTAAGGCCATTTAGCCCGTCACGATTTGAGGGATGACGTCCCTCGGCGAGCACACAATCCGGAAAAAGGGAAGGAAGGAAGCGGCCTGGGACCTACAAGTTGGGTACCACCCCAGCATTTGCCTAGTGTGAATGAGGGAAACCCAGGAAAACCTCATTCAGGGTGGCTGGCCTGAAAAAGCGATGTTACACTTTTTCGACCGAATGCTCCCACCGAGACTCGAACCCAGGACAGCTAGCACCGAAGGCGAGAACGTTAGCGACTACGCTACGCGGGACCACCCTCTTTATATCTTGGAAAGTGGTTCCTTGAAGTTATAGCATCATCTTTGAAGGTGGTTTGATTGATGATAATAGAAGAGGAAGAAGGATTAGAAGAGTTGCTTAGATTATTCTGGAAACACCAAAGAGGGTTCGGACCTCATCTCTCTCTTTTTCTTGTTGAGAGTAAAGCAGAGAGCTTGACTTTTCGAGAGCAGAAAGTTGGCATTTGGAGTGGAGGGTATGCAGCCCCCAGATGTTGCTTGCCATCTATTATTCCGCATCCGCACGTCTTTTCCCATTTTTCTTCCACCATTCATCCATCTGCCTTTTCTTTTCTTCCCTTCCTTTTGGCCTTTTGCGTGTTTATCTGCATTCTATGACCATCTCAAAGTCTTCCCTTTCTTTTCCCCTCACTCGGAGAATTGGATTGCAGGGAGACACGGGCGCCATTACGGCGGCTTTTGTGTTTATTGGGTGGAGACTTAATCTCAGTGTAGGCATCATTTCGGACGATATTTTCTCCCCGTCAACTGGTGTAAATAATTTTATTGTGCCTAAATTGTACTTAGAAAAAAAAGTTCACTGTTGCTAATTTATGTAGTATGTGCTATGTGGCTTAGCCGGGGGAGATCTTGGGAATCTGAAGGTCTTCCAAGACTAACAGATAATATTGTTTAGTTAGTAATTAAGCTAATTTGTAATAGTTGCAGAATACGTTGTTTGGTAATCCTCCTTTCCAGACAGTTCCTGACTACTCTATTGAATATAGGCCTATAGGGTGGACCATTTATCATGATACGCCCTTTTACATTTTAAATTACTAGATTTAAGACACTGAAATTTCCATGTAGATGTCAACAAGGAGACATTGTTTTGACATACACCACAATACAGGCACATTAACAGTGTTGCAGACTCAATCGAAAGATTTTTTTTAAGTGTCACTACGTGGCACTAAAATTTCAAATCTGCATGTTACACGAAGACTTGGTACACCACTTGTTGTTCAGTGTTTCAAACTAAGGAGGCTATAGTATCACAAACATCGTTAAAAAAAGGAAACTAATTTTAGAGGCTTTTACAAAAGTAATAACGCAAATGAAATAGACGGGATAACTCGCATTCAAAGTATAGTTTATTTCTTCGGTAGAAGTGCACTTCGGCAAATTCTGTGAAATTTTCTTGCTGGATTTTACAACAGTATCCTTTCCTTCCTCCATCCCTCTTTTAACCGCATTTTCGGGGTTGCATTGTCTCAACACCCATTGTGTCTCTTGTCTCTCACTCTCTCTCCCAATACTATTACATCACTAGTGTGAAACAAATGTCAGACAATGTAAGAACAAGAAAGCTAATCTTGGTGGGAACAGGCTTTTTTTTTTTAAAAAAAAAAAAAAGCCACCACATTTTGCTACAATCGAGTAATATATATATATATATATATATATATATATATATATATATATATATATATATATATAAAGAAAACTATATAAGTTGAAGAACAGTCTTCTAATCACTGAAAGGACAGCGTTTGGGACTGTGGCAATTAAATGTCTACGTGGACTTGACAAGCGGCTGTCAAATGCTGGAAATGAGGGTTCTGGTTGGCCATTTAGTTATCGGGGCTTTCCGCAAGTTGCCGCGGACGATGACTTATTTATGGCACTAGCCACTACACGTAGAAGGCGGCATCCTTTCTATACAAACTGCACTTCTATTGAAGAAATAAACTATACAGCAATGTCGAATACTATGGTCATTATGTGACATATTTCGAACAAGTAGAAACAAAATTACAGGGAATTGAAAATCTCTCTTTTTTTTTTTTTTTTTTTTTTCCAGTTTACTCTCATTGAAAAGTGGGTAGTTAGCTGTCACATGAAATTCCGTAGATGGCTTTTAATGGATGAAAAGATCATGGTGTTGTTTACAGCAACTCGATATCTCAACAAACTTTAAAGAAATTTAACTTCTTCGAAGCGGACGTGGCACATAAACACAGCTTGGCTTATAAGCTTGGTTTGCGTCTTGGAGAAAGCCGTCCTTAGAGGGTTAAAATAATTTTGAAAATCTATCTATAAATAAAAATGAAAGTGACTATGTTTGTGATGTAATAAATCTTGAACCACCCGACCAATATCGTTGAAATTTTCAACGTAGATGAGGTTCGGGCCCTGGGATGGTTTCTCACTTCACGTTGACGGTGCAACTTCGGGGAGGGAGAAAAATATAAAAAGTATCGAACGTGACCTATTAATGTCGAATACATAGTTTTCGGGGTCGCTGAGATGAACAGTGACACTTCCTATCCCGCTTCAACCCAAACTCAGCCCCGCAACTTGGGGGAGGGGGAGATATACCAAAAATGACCTAAAATGACCGATATCAAAGAACGCTTCAGTAATAGTAAAAATCTTTAAGTTTTACGTCCCACGATTATGCCGTTTATGCTAAAGGAGACGGTGAAGATGAGAAGTAAATGAAATGGTGGAATGAAGAAAGTAGGAGAACCCGGAGAAAACACACGTATACAGTGTTTGTCTACCACAAGGTTCACTTGGCGGGGGCTGGGATCGAACCCGGGACCCCAAGCAGCAGAGGTGAACGCTCTACCACTGTGCCACCGCGGCCCTTAGTAAAAAAGTGACTGACTAACGGAACATATTATTAATTTTTCTTATTTTAAATCAGCGAAGCGAGTAATTGACGCTAGTATTTTTATAAACTAAATGACATCAGGACGACAGTGACGACTAGTGTCACTTTTTTTTTTTAACTAAAAGTTACTTTTTTTTTTCAAATTTGTCACTAAAAGTTACTTTTTTGGGAGCTATAGTGACTTTTTCGTCAGATTTATGTTTTGCATTGGCAGTTTTCTAAGAAAAATATTATAAAAATAAATGGAATAAGGCAGAAACTTGTTACTCATTCCTCTTCTGGAAGCTTCAATACTTGCTGCCACATATGAAACAGTCAGCTTTTATTCTTTCTAAAACACAGTGGATGATTGGTGGATGTTTAAGCTCTCAAGATGGGGTTGAGAACCCTTCTGTGTCTATTTTTTTTCTATCATAATAGTCTTTTAGTTTTCTCACGTAATAGTTAACGTTGTGTTTGTTTGGTTCATCATGTTCGTCTTGTGTTATGCTTCTTGAATGTTGTTTTTAAGAGTAGGTGATGAATTTGAATATTTCATGGCTTTGAGAACTCTCAATGCTAAGTTAAATATAATGTCTGGGATGAAGAAATTCGGAAATAGGCCACAGCTGGTTCCACTTACTCAGAAGCTTGTTATATCTGCTAAGTTTGCTTACCCTAAATACAAAGCATACTTAGAAAACCTAAGAAAGGAGGAAGCTCAGAAAGAAGTAAAGAATAAAAGATGAAATAAAACAACAAACAAAGAGAGAGGTGATGGAGAAATTGACAAAGGAAAAAAAGGTGCATCATGAGACTTTAGTCACTTTTTGGTCACTTTTTCGTGTACTTTTGATCACTTTTCAACTATTTACAAGAGACCAGACCACTATGAGCCCTGTGATATGGAAAATTCTTTTAAAGGTATAAAAGTCTAATGAATGGAAGTACGTACGTATCTCTTCAATCGTAAATGGAAAATTAAAGCTTTCAGTTTCACGCCTCACAGCTATTCCCTGTAGGCTAAAGGAGAGACAAGATTATGAAAGGAGTTAACGAAATGAGAATGTGGAAAGAAACGCAATAACAGCGACAAAACCCATGGGCACAATGTTTACCATCGCTGTTTCACATGACCTGGGACCAGTGACGGACCTAGAAAGTGAAAATGGGGATTGCCAAAAACCAGACTGCCATAGGTATATCATGAGTTTACTATAAACTTTCAAAATATATATGTGCTTTAAATTATTTTTGTCACTCAAAAGACAGGGATCCCTGACCCGGGCTAGGCCCGCCACTGCCTGGGACCCATTTGTAAAGCACATTCAGCATGGAATATGCATGTGTCGTTATTTTTGATTTTCAGCATGTGAAACTAGTAGAAGTGAAAACGCTACGATTGTCAGTCGGCAAGTTCAGAAGTCCATTTGAATGTAATTGCGAATTGTATCTTAGATTGTGGGCGTGGAACCACGAAAAACGAACGATATAGAGTCACGCAAGATTTCGTGCCGCCACTGACATAAACTAAACAATTTAGTGCAGATCTGATTACTGTATTCGCATTAAAGCAATTCAGCTTTGTATAACAAACACTGGAATTACTCACTTAATACAGAACAAATAACTATAACAAAAGACGTCAGCGATAACTTCATAACTGTTATGGATGGATAAAAATGAAAGTAATTGTGGGCGATTGTACTGTCTTATTTCTTTAACACCGATAATAATAATGTCAATGATTACATTGTCAGTGAGTTGCTGTCAGTGTATTCCGACAATGACAGGAAATGCATTTTTTATCAATAGAAATTGCACTCACATATATACGAGGAGAAGTGAAAGAGTAACACATTAATTTTCACTGCCAAAAGTTTATTTATAAAAAGTGTACCTTATTTATAAAATTCGTCCGTTTTCTGGGCGAATAACTACCTAAGGTCTAATCTATCTACTAATATCTTGCTAACCTTAAGCTCACGAAGCTCAGTGTGGTTGGCGGTCGATTAATCTTGCATTCAGTAGCCTCAATGGGGCTCGCACTCCGCTCGAGCTCGCAATCTACTTATTGAGCCCGAGCTCAGTTTAGTCAGACAGCCCTACTAATGCTGTCTCAGACACTATTGCTGTCTCATTACGGGGGTTGTTAGTGTCTGGCTACACACAAAATGAAGAATCATCCGAAACGAGGTGACTCAATAAACACAGTGGTCTTGTCAAGGGATTGGTGCCCAGTATATGTCGTTAATTTCAGAAGCTCAAGGTAGTGGATAGAATAACGCAATGGCTTCCTGGAAACCTTGTTGCACCTCATTAAATCTGCAGGGGCTTCATTTTCCTTAGCAGGTTGTGTCAGCACCCGCAACGCAAATTTTACGTTTTAGTTTCCTATATCCTCATAGCCACTATAATTACTTGTTCCACCTTTTGCGATGAGCAAATTTTGCAAAGACCGATACATGATGTAACCTCAGATCATACTTGTGGAAGTAGACGATGGTCTCTCACCACCTCTAATATATCTATTTTTACCTTTACCTTAAAACATGGTAGAAGGTAAACTGGTAATAGTGTCCGTTTGGCGATGATATGAGAAGGAGTAGCCAGGGAACAGATAGGCGACCAATCAAATTTTTCGTACATGTTGCGCTGGAGGAAGTGTTTTCCTCGGACATACCGTAAACTGGGTATATTTTGGCCCTTTAAAGGCAACTTTGGCCCAAAGGAAGAGAAAGGTTTGATTTCTTTCTACTTGGTTATTACGGTTTCTATCAGTATGAAAAGTTATGGATCGAAGTACTACAACATTAAGAACACATGAATGTTGCGCTGGTGATTTGTTTCCAGAACGTGGGAAGCAAAAGGCTAGGCAATTGTTAGCTAGTAAACATTTATCATATTTCAAGTTCCACAACTTTTATTCATTGCATTCAAGTGAAGTCCTTAATGCACAAGTAAGTAGAATATAAAAACATGTTCATTAGCGAATATTAATAAGCTAACGCCTTAAATGTTTGTTCAATTACGCACAAACTATTAAGCGTTTAATTGCGTGGGGTAACATTGTCTCTTCCATCTTCCATAAATCGAAGTACCTGGCCCTAAACACAAATTATTATCAGTCAATGCTTATTGACTTTACAATTCAAATCTCCTAACGAAAACCATATTTTGTCACATTGGTCGATTAGCTTTGGCTATTTCTCGAACAAAACTGTAGATATTTTCCCGAAGCAGGGAACTTTGCCTCTTCCTTATCCTGCACGTCTAGTTTTCAAAATAATCATGTCCATTCACGTGAATATCACGACGTAGATTTAAATTTCTTTAAAAAAAAAAAAAAAAAAAAAAAAAAAAAAAAAAAAAAACGCAATCTATGTAGTGTGAATAATACGAAACAAATGGAAAATAGTCAACTCTGAGAAAAACACCAATGGAACTATCCAATGAATAGAAGATTGAAATTCCACCGTTCTAACAGTGATATTTACTATAGAACGCCTGGCAACAGTCCATACTCTATATGCAACCTTTGGTGATAGACTGCGTGACCCTTGCATGAACTGTCGCCTGTGTCCCCATCGGTACACGAGAGCATCTTGTATGCGATCTGGCGCCTTATCTATCCCTCTCTCATTCCCCTGTCCAATGTCTCCCTTACAAAACATGCACCAGAAGACGGATTCTCGTAAACCGTATCACAAGTGTTACCAACTTATGGCATCATCACTATCCCAGGCTCAGCAGGAAAATCCTCAACTAAGAAAATATTGTCTGTGGTGACAGCAGTACGTATTCTGTCAACATTGCGTCAACACTTGACGTTAGAAACGAGACTTATTATTCATAAGTGTTTATGCATTAAAGTCTGTTTGTTTTTAGCAGTAACCACTGTCTGTCTCGCTTTGTACTAGCAATCGCAATAATCTTCTTGTCTCACATCGCAGGAAAATGTGCAGCGCCTGGCTCACGAAGTGGGTACCATAAACTGGGTACTCCTTGGCCCCTTTTTTTTTTATTTTTTTTTCAGAATTTCCATTCTAACATCTAATATTAGGGAGGTAATTTAATGACATTTCTCCTTGTTAAAATGCTATCCTTTGGCTCACTTTTGAAAGCAGTAAACACTCATTGTGACCAAGAATTATGATTATAGTTGTAATTCTTTGATGCCATGCAAAAGTTTTCATGATGGGGGTAACTTTAGCCCATTTGTCAAAATGACTAATTAATACACGAAAGTATTATTGTAGCACTGTATTTAAGAAGCAGAAGACAAGAACAGGGTATTGTAAACATATTGGTGAAATTATCAATGTTTTTACTCAATGTCAGTCAAACGAAAAATATCGTCTGATGAAAATATTTCTATTCTACTTGGGTGAATACGAAACATCTGTAAAAGAAATCCACAAATTTCTAAATATTTAACTTAAAATACCGATATTATAAACATAGGGCGAAATCACTTTGTTCAATTTAGAGCCAAACAAAACTATTGTTCAATGAACATCTCTCTAAGTGGATGAATATTTAACATCCGAAAATAAAAGCACCATATTCTTCATTGCGGTGAGTACTTTACCGGTACCATACTGCTCAGTTTTAGGGGAAAAAAAATATATTGCAATTCAGGCATTGTATAATATCCTCTTTTAGAAGCTAGTGTGTGGAGGGGAGGGGGTTAATCTTCCTTATTACATTGCACCATTTGTACACCATTTCATCTTTAATATTAGATCATTACCAACACAGAAAATATGGGTCGATGTTGCCCCCAAAATTGGGTCAATGTTACCGTTGCCCCAAAAATTGCGCCGTTTATTTGTTACGACCAATTTGTACTTTGTAGTGGAAGCAAATGTGTGGACTTTGTGGTGGACAAACACCGTGCTCGTGGGTTTTCTCGGGTTTCTCCCGTTTCCTTCCACTTTTTTCATTCCACCATTTTCTTCATTTCTCATCATCGTCTCCTTTAGCCTAACCGGCATAAGCGTGGGACGTAAAACTTAAAGATTTCATTTCATTTCATTTGACCCCTTTTTGCCATTATGCCATCTTTGCTTGGACCCAATTTGATACACTATTTCCACACGACCGACTGGTGAACTCACTTAACATAACTGCAATGGTCAATGTCGGTGGTAACGGCTCAGTTAGTCGCATTTTAACAGTGAAACTGTATCCATAACGATAGAAATTGACCACTGTTCATTCAAGTTTTTTTTTTGGGGGGGGGGGAGAGGGATGGTGTGCTTTGTACATAAGTGACCTCTCTAGGATCTTTCTTTCGACACTATCAGAAAGTAAGTCAAAGTGCTTTGTATGGGAGAAAATACCTAACTAACTGGTGCAAATGAATTAAGGTGTAGTTGCTAAACTTTTATACATATAATATTCTTTGTTCTAATTATAAACCTATTCTTCCACTCCAGTTCCTTAATGTATAACTTTTTATACTATGTTTTTCGGAACTGTAGGGGAAGGTAGGTGGCCATTCTAATCTTTGCTTTTTTACCTTAGTGATTTCGCTGTGCTGGGGAAGTAGGTTATAAAAAATTACCTTCGAGTAGATACACCGAAACAAACAAAATGTATGAACTTACAAATGCAGGGGAAAAAATCCGTACAGTAGAAACGCTAACCTTGCCCGTATGACTGGCAGTTGATCCAGTTACTGCTAATGTGAAATTGCTTGTAATTGAGATTTAAAATTAGGACAGATGTGGCTAGTTGTTAAGTAAGAATGTGAAGAAATTATGAAGAGCACATCAGAAGGAAGAAGCAAATATTCTAATTAGACCTTTCCTGGAATCATTACAGCAAGCTGTTGTTACCTTATTAGTTCACGTTCATTATACATTTTATCGTGATGGAAATAATGAGTTAGGATAATGACATTGTCCTTATTTTTTTTTTAATGTGCGATGATCGGCAGTGTTAACATCAATACTATTAACCTCTTATGGCTACGAAGTTCGCTGCAGTGCCAAGCTACTTACTGAATATCGTGAATTATGAGTCTATGCAAGTAAAGGATGAATCGAATTGCGGGATGAGACATAGTGCATCTGATAGAAGTTCTGAAAATATGTATATGTGCAAAGTTATAGCGGCTGAGCGCCATAAGAAACGAAGGGGGAAGGTGTCAAAGTTGGTAGGAGAAGGACCATGCTCTTATAGAAATATATCAAATAAACTGTTGAATCGTAAAACTAATGAAATCTCCACCGCCATCTTGAAATTGCCATTTTGAAATATGTGATATTTTTTGAAATGGAAAGGTAGTCATGTGATATATCAGTTAGGACCAGCATGTTCTCCAAAAGTCAATTATGAACTTTAGTGATCGTTATCTGCACTTATTTGGAAGATTTAAGAGCATTTTTATAGTTATTTACGAAAATCTGGGAGACTGATATTCGTATGTTGAAAGTTTGCTTCGCGAGTTCGGATCTTGCAGTGATGATCCATCGTTGGAGGACACAATAATCGTGTTCTGGCTAACATTGTCAAAATAATCGAATGCTTCATATTTCAAACAATTCGATCAATCATAATGCAGCACGATAGACACCTGAGAAAGCCACCTCACCCGACAACTTATTTTCCGCTACAACTTCATTGCTGTATTCGACTGCAGTAGTCCACTTTTCTTTTAGCTATCACATGCTACACTGATCCCAAGTTGCCATTGCTTATGAAGGTGGACAAAGAAAGTTGAGTGAAAAATGTAACAAGTGGTGAAAAATATTGTGGTTTACGTACAGTACGTAATAATTGCATTCCAATCTATCAGATTTTATTGTGTTATGATCTATATTAGTAAGTATGTCATTTAACAAAAGATAGCTATATAAATTCCAGACTTTTTTTTGACCAAAAACACAAGAAACAAAATTTTAAAAATTAATCGGAAACGACACTTCCAGACCGGAACAGTTCTCTTCGGCACTATATGAAGCAAATTGGAAGTGATATAAATAATAATGTAATAGTATACAACTTGGATATCAAATTTCACTGTTAGTTTTCTTGGCTATTAGATATGTTTAGCTTATATATGTTCTCGTGATAATCCAAACTTTCAATATACGAGTATCAGTCTCCTAGATTTTCGTAAATAACTATAAAGATTGTCTTAAATCTTCCAAATAAGAGCAGATAATGATCACTAAAGTTCATCTGCCGGAATTACAGTGCTCCAGACTACCGATGTTAAAAGTTCCAATAATTAATTACTCAAATACCTAATCTAATTATTAATCGCATAATAGTTCGAGTAATTATAAAAATATGTACTTGGATAACGAATAATTATACGGATATTATTCTAATAATAAATAATTATTCCAATAACTAACAATTATTAATATAGTTGTTAGAATATTAAAAAAAAAACGAATATGATAACGATTAATCCCACAAAAGCATTTGGATAATTTTAATAACATTACTTCAGACACGTCGACGTGTGGTTGGAATCCCACTTTCATAGTATTCTTCTTCTTTTTATAACTTAGAGGACACCGTAAACTAGTAGATAGGGTGTTGGACTCAAGTTCACATGGTCCCGAGTTCGATTCCTGGTCGGTGATACCCAGTTGTCGACGTCCGTTCAGCGTTGTGAGGCAAACTGAGGAGTCATGAATAAAAGACGTGACGGCTACTAGGTCTAGAAAGCTACGGATACGTCTGTTAGAGACCATGTGTACGTCACTAGGCTAGACGTAGTTCAGCCAGTCGCTAACAGATGGCGCTGGAGCGGCTCAGGCCCACAAAAAGGACTCTTACTCCAGGTGGTTTGGGTTCGGTTTTTTTATAACTTAGATATTGCGTAGGGATATAAAGCAAAAGTAATGTAAATTAGACACCTCAATAAAGTTAAGTTTCTTACAGTTGAATTCATTCTTCTGGCCATATAACAAGGAGTCATTGAAGAAAGATTTGGCATATTCAAGAAAGAATAGCAAAGAACGTTCAGAAAGGAGTTGCTTATAAATCGAGACGAGACAACTCATGCAATAAAAAGCAGACGCACTTTCAGAGACGAGACATTGGTTTCACAACACCGTTTCAAGATGAAACAGTCTTTCCTCTTTCCTCGTAAACAATCCTAAGAGGCTAATAGAAAGTGAAATTACTTCCTATTGCCATATCTCAAGTTGTCTGAATAGGTATAATTTTCTTTGATAAGACTGTGCTTTGGAATGTAGACGATCTAAATGAAGTTTAAATTAATTTTCTTGTAATTTGGTATCTTAGGAAACCCCAACGCCATTTCTGTCTGATGGAAGTTGACGCCACAGCGCTTGCTTATAATTCAGTTAGCAGTGAGACAATTTAAAGACGGTCGCACTAATTTCTCTTAATGTAATAACGTCGTGACGCAAGTCATCACTTTTGTCATTCAGTAACGGATATTACGCGTTCCAAGGATCAGAGAGACAACGTAATTGGGCTGTGGTGGTGGTCGCTGCAACATCATAAATGCCGAACTCGCTAGAAGGATCTTTTTTTCTGTACATCTATAAGGAGTTGGTGGTTATAAAAGCGTTAAATTGCAAGGAAACGAAACACAAGAAGTACGATTGGTTGTGGTTGGTCGTTCTTTTAATATTAATAATATTTTTTTTTTTTTTTTTTTACCTTATGCCCATTCTTGGTTTTCGACTTCCAGATCATCAAGTTATGATATGTTCAAGTATGATAGATCTTCACGCTCTGTCCGTTCACCTCTTTGTATGTGCACCAGGGGCGGATTCAGGGGGGGCGATCGGGGCGATCGCCCCCCTCCCCCAGAAGAGGAAACTTTTTTAAAATTTTATATATAAATAAAACCCATCCCCGAGTTTGACGCTCTTAAAAGTAGCTCTAAGTACCAGTATTACAACCCACTGCCCTCCCCCCCAGAAGTCCGTCCTGGATCCGCCCCTGATGTACACTCATGTCCAAAATGATTGTCGCATTTCTATAACTGTCTTCTTGTAAGAATATAATTTGATAATGATTTTGCAGGGTACTTGTAGTACGGATACTATGTGTATAACCGGGAAATGTCTATTTTTGGTAAATTTCATAGGAAAAGAATTATAAATATGAAAATTAGAATTAGTAAAGCAAAATGTTGCTGAATGGACAAGAAAGTTTTATTTTTGTTGTATTGTTCTTATTTACTTCTCTTTTGACATGAAATTTTCCACATACATGTCTTTGCTGATTATACAAATACTAACATTATATGAAATACCGGGCGAATTCGTTATCAAATTATATTCCTACAACGACTTATTTATAGACATGCGACAATAATTTTGGACATGAGTGTACATTTACGTGTCGACAGGTATCGAAGGAAAAATTGTAAAAGATAGCTGAGAGTATTTTTTAAATGTTTTTTTTTTTTTTTTTTTTTTTGATCAAAAGATCAAATATATATTTCAATCGAAAATGTTCTTGTAGTTGTATGCCTTATATCTGGAGAACTACATATAATGTAGCGAAACCTAAACTATCAGTTAACACAGTATGATGTGCTTATTCCATAGAAAATACGAAAACTAGATTTAGGGGCCGTTCAAAAATTTTGTGATCTCTAATCCAAAAACTTACTATTGGCCAAAGCCAAGATCGCAATCTTTTGATCCATTTTTAGTTTTACTAAAATTCTTGTTCTTTAACTTACAGCGGTTCAATCATGTGAAATCTTGCAAACTTAACTAAAATTCAACGTCAAGCGGTGATGACATTTTGCAAATCGATATCCTGTAAGTCGGGTGACAATACCATGTTCTATTCTTACTTATATATTAATGGACGGTATCAAAACAGAAAAATCATACGTGAAGACGAAGAGTTTAGCGGAAAGACCGTGGAACATGGAAGCTTCTCAGTTGCGGTAAATGACTTGCCAATACGGGCAGAATATCCATTATGATGATAATATTTACATTTTGTGTACAAATAAAATTAATAAAAACAACAGGAGAAGAATATCAAGAAGAATCTCTCAACCACCAACTAAGCTTTTTTGTTTGTTTGTTTGTTTGTTTTGTGATTTCTCGTCTAATATCTTTCACATGGAAGCTGATGAGGACAGCTGAGAGATGATTCGTGGTAGTTGGTGATTCGGTATAGAAACGGGAGTTTAGTGCTACAACGGCGTGCATTAAGAGCTTACAAATCTTTCGTTCATGACATTGAATTCATTTTCTGTTACTCGGTGTACCTTGTTATCAGAAGTAGCTATCTTGATTTGATAGAATTTATGAGTTTGAGAATTGGGCGCCAATTGCACGTTTTTTTTTTTTTTTTTCTCTCGTTGTGTTAAGCAGCCGGAAATTTATGAACTTCTTTCGTTGTTAAGTACACTCACTTCTGTTCCTCTTCTAGATGACTCGTCTTGAGTTTTGTTTAAAATTATCGCCTTCCCCCTATTTCTTTTTTTCGTATCCGTTCGCGTTCTTCATTTCTATTCTTGTCCTCGTCTTGTCTTATCTATTCCTTTTCTTTTCTTCCCCTTCGCTCGTCCCATCTTATCTCAGTAAGAATAGGAAAGAGGGTGAAAAGGGGCAATTGCCAATTCGTACAAGATCAGAGTAGCCATACCCACAGATCTATTACAACATTTCGCCATGTATTGATCAACGCACTCATTTGTGTCCATGCCTTTGGTGAGAGCTATCTCGGGTTTGATTCCTGGTGGGGCCACTCGGTCGAAACAAGTGTAAAACGATTTTTCAGGCCAGCCACTCTGAATGAGGTTTTCCTGGGTTTTCCTCATTCACACCAGGCAAATGTCGGGGTGGTACCTAACATACAGGTCCCAGGCCGCTTCTTTCCTTCCCTTTTATTGGATAGTGTGCTCGCCGAGGCACGTCATCCCTCAAAACGTGACGGGCTAAATGGCCTTAGATGACGAAAGCCCAGAAATCTAAATCCTAATCCTAATCATTTGTGTCCATACGAGAAGCATTGTGAGGCTGCCCTTAACAATTCTTATCGATTAGATACATATTAGCCGAAGTCACCGGAGATAAAAAATAATACCACAAAATTCTAAATAACCTATAATATGTTTCCTACAGTTATCTAGAAGGATGCCGAACCAACAATATGGCTTCTGTTTTATATATAATTCTTAACATCCTAATATCCTGTCCTTAATAAACTAACTAACTATATGTATAGAACTAGGAGGTTCAATGCTTCATTCACAAAAACTCTCTCTTAACCAACTGAATCCAGTTTCTACTTTGTACTCTTAATTCAGTGAGATCCGTCTTAATATTATCCTCCCATCTGCACCTAGATCTTCCGAATAGTCCTTTTCCGATTGGATTTTCAGTTTAAATTTTGAACACGTTTGTACTTTTTTTTTCCATTCTGGCTACATGACCTGCCCACCTGAACTTCCTAGACTTGATAGGCCTTATGCAGAGTCGTTTTGAAGTATGATTAGCGTCATACTAAAGGCCTGACTACTGCAGGAAACATGTTAGTCGAACTCTTTAGTATGGCACTAATCACGCGTCAGAACAATTCTACATAATGCTCGATGACTCTAACGATGTTCGGTAAACTGTTAAGAGTCTTCATCCCGGCGAAATTAAAATACCGCTAATTTTACAGTAATTATGTGATATCTTCAAATAGATAAAAGATAATCGAAATGTGAAACAAGAGCGCCCTACACAGTGTTATTTTACATGAGATACCGTTATCACGACTCACTTATCTGCTTTCGATTTCGAGCCATTTTGAAAATCGGCATTTATTTTCGCGTTTCTAAACAGCTGAAAACGGAAAGCCGCTAGGTGACTTGTGATAACGGTACGTCACGCAAAATAATATTGTCTAGGGCGCTCTTGTTTCATATTTCAATTATATTTTATCTATTTGAAGATATCACATAATTACTGTAAAATTAGCGGTATTTTAATTTCGCCGGAATGAAGACACTTAACTTACGCAGTTTGCGCTGTTCCCATTCACGTCCCTATTGGGTCCGAATATTCGCCTCAGGATTTTATTTTCATATACTTTGTTTACGTTCTTTCAAAGTAAACAACTTTATTTTACAATCATACTGCACAACAGACATAATTATCGTTTTATATAATTTACCTCGACCCGGGACCTTGTCCATGAAACACACGCCAGTTAGCTACTGGAGTGGTGTGAAATCATCAACATATGAAATGAATTTATATCATATGACATCGTCAAGTCGTGTAAAACCTTCATCTGATAGTCTGTATATTCCATATATGGAGTCAGCTGCCCTGTTTTTACGGTTGACGTAATCTTTTGTTTCGTTGTGTTGAAGAGTTTGTCTTCGGACATCGAACCCGTTACCATTTGCCTCGCTTCTTAGCGAGTCATTGCCGTGACCGTTCAGTCAGTTCACTTGCGGTTGAACTCGATTGCACATCACAGAGCAGGAGAGCCTCGCGTAATGGACATTGCGTAACTTTTTTTTTCCCTTTTTTTGAAGGCTAGACCACTACGTTGTACAGAAAAACGATCCAAGTAGACCGCCATTTCGTATGCAAATTGTCCAGAATTTCATTTATGCAGTGTATTAGATATTGCACATTCAAAACAAAAAAATCCTCATTAGCATACTTGTTAGTTTTTAATAAGATGTATAAATTGGCCTTTTTTCCAGTTTGAGTAATTTTATATTTGCGCATGGCTGCTTGAATGTGCTTCAGTGATCTTGTATGCAAACGAATTTACACTCTAAGATAGTATTAGTACATGGAAAGCTGACAAAACGACTTTTTACGCTAGTGTAATTATAGTATTTACTCTGTTGAATACATCTTCATATTGAAAATACTGTTGTTTTAGTTAATTTTTATATAAAATAAAGATACTCTTCTCTTTGGGTTTTATTGTTCATAATCGTTCCTCTCGAGACAAAGGGGCGTATCTCAATTTCTCAATTTTTCAGGATACAAGTTTAAACCTTTTCTCATTATATTCAATCCTCTTCTTTTAAAATTTAAGTTCGATCTCGTAAGTTATATACCTGAACGAAGGATATCAAACGAAATTTTAAAAGAAGACGATATAATAAGTAATGGGAAAAGGCTTCAAGTTGTCTCCTGGAAAAGTTAAGAAAATGAGATACGCCCCTTTGTCTCGAGAGGGACGATTATGTTAACATTTTTTTTCCCTCCGATTAGCTTTCCTGTGTATCCATTGACCATTGAAATGATTCAACGACGAAATAATTTAGTTACTAAATCACAAAAATAATATGATCGGTGGACTGATGAGAGCTCGAACTCCGACTTTCGTTCTTGCCGAACGGATGTTCAATCGTTCCTTATTTTGACCTAACGTCACTCAGCCTCACACTCAGAGCATCATTTCAAACACGCTGATATCATCCACGCCTCATGTTCACATCACCAGTCTTACATCACGCAAACGTTACCTTAATGTTAGTTTAAAGGGACAAGTTTTGCCGATAGATGACACTACAGTCTTCGTATCTCTCTCATGTATTTTTTACCTCTCACAAAAATTTACAATTTCTCTCACAAATTTCAACCTAGAGGCTTCAAATTTTTAGAGAAGGAACTTCATAACCAATGGAAGGCAACAACCCGTGCCGATTTTTTATTTAGAATTTTCTTCATTGTTGAAACTATTCCATATTTAAATATATGGATATCCATTTCAACAATAAGGAAAATTCTAAATTAAAAAATCGGCATGGATTATTGCCTTCCATTGGTTATGAAGTTCCTTCTCTAAAAATTTGAAGTCTCTAGGTTGAAATTTGTAAGAGAAATTGTAAATTTTTGTGAGAGGTAAAAAATAGATGAGAGAGTTACGAAGACTGTAGTGTCATCTATCGTGAAAACTTGTCCGTTTACACCAACCTTAATTATACTTTCTGTACAAGACTCTTACCAGTTGGGATTTTAAAAGTGCTCGTCACTACCATCTCTACCTCTGCTTTTTTCTCTTTTTTTCGAAATATTCAAAGCATAATACAATGATACCGTTGAATCGGAAGTTAATCGATTTCAGAACACCTTTTGAGTTTCAAGACTTTTTTTTCACTTTGAAATAATAATAAAAAAAAAAAACTGGATTGATCCGTTCCTGGATACCACGAAAGTGATTTTTTAACAGAAAATAAATTGGATTTTAAGGTAAAATACTGTTTTAACAAGTAATTTTAATGATAATAAAATAATGTGTGTATCTATGGCCGGAGCGCACCCACGGAGGGGTTCACCGGGTCCGGACCCCGCAAAAAAAAAAAAAAACTTTCTAACTGAAAATACATTTGTACACTTTCTCAATAAAAATATACTTGTTTAACAGGAAAATGATTGATGTAGCGAGTACAGACCTGCACGGGCCGAATTTTTCAGCCCGAGCCCAATCCAGCCTGAATGTACCTAGGCCCTACCCAGCCCAGGCCCGAAAAAATTTGGAGATTTTCGACCCGGCCCGATAAGTTTTTTTAAAATTCTTGGCCCAAGCCCTTCCCAGACCCGATAAATTTTAAAAGTTTCATTTTGTAACATTTTTCACGAGCACACTTCTTCAACGTTTGCCTTTATTCTAATTATCGTTTAACGAAAGTCAATAAATATTAAAGAATTGCAATTAATCGGCCCCAGCCCGGCCCGACCTGAGGAGGAATCAGTGTCAGCCCGCCTAAGTCCGGCCCGGCCCAAAGAAATAACAGAGTCGTCCCGCTCAAGCCCGGCCCGTGCAGGTCTCTAGTAGCGAGTCATCCGTACTCTTTCTCTTATAAAAACAATCTAGTTCTATTTTTTTTCTGAAAATATAGGTGAAAGTATTTTTATAATTACTTATCGTTTTTTATGGTGCAGAATAATACCCGTTCAATACTACATAGACTTGTAGTGTTGGAACCCTTCCCCCAAAGTGTGGACCTTCCGAACAAAAAAAATTCTGGGTGGTCTGTGGGCAGAGTGGCCTAGAGTCATCAAAGGGCAGATCTTCACCAAATCTAATCGTTTACGAACCTTTTTGTTTTCGACTCGGGGGAATCTTCCAGTTGGTGTGTGAAAAGGTAGACGACTGTTTTCTGAGAACGCCTGGCCAGTACGCAACTAGGGTTACGTTTTGGTATCGCGGGCTTACATAATCGCGGAGGATAAACACTCGGCTAATGGAATGGTTGTGGAAACCTTCTTTTTCCTCTCTTTTAGCTAGGCTCTGAATTAAAACCGGATAACGATGAGTGCTTACTTCTTTTTAAAATCCAAGTTCGGGAATTAAGACCCGAGAACAGCGGGTGCCAATAGGTAGTAAAGATTCCCGACAAGGTTTTTGCTTAGATCTCACCCGAAGAACAAATTTCATGTAGCATCGAAACTGTTTGGGGGGGGGGGGAGTACGTGAGCAGATTTATAGAACAATCAATCATTTCGTGGAATTTCTAATGTTTGTAGTATTTGATTATGCTTTGTTAACTTTTTATTTTGTATGTAGATTTCGTTGTTAGCGTTTATAATTAGAGAAAGGAACTTGGGTATGAAAGTAAGGCTGATAACGGTTTCATATGGATTAATACGGAACATCTGGTTCGGTTTGTTTTGCCAGACATTTCCACGTAAATGTAAACGAATTATGGTTTGGCGTCAGTTGTAGCAGCATTTGGTCTAAATTGCAGTTGAATCAGCGATTAAGCTATGTAATTTTGTGGAGCAACAATGCGAGATAATAATGTACTGTTGCGCTTTAGAGAGTTTGGAAAAGTAGTGCATTTTTAAGTTGTGTTACGCAATGTCAATCACCTAATATTTTACAGATGTTGCTGAGTAAGTGAAATGTTTTGATGATGATCTGAAATTTTCTCCTAGTGTAGAAATTAAACTTTTGTTAGTCAAACTTAAGCGTTATTGATCAGTTTCTGAAAGAGTGGAAATAATGTTACTTATTTAAGCCCTGGCGTACTAGGTCATGGTTCTTAACCTTTTTTTAACCGATGACACACTTTACCGTACGCCTATAAAAGCACAACAGACTTGTTTGATTTTTAAAATTAAAATCATATATAAAATATAATAGTAGCGTACGCAGAGTTTCATTAAGGGAAGTTCAAGCTCTCAATTTGATATCTTTTCAAGACATGCATGACTTTTGTATATATATTATAGGGATGGCTCGAACCGGTTCCTGGCGGAACCGATTTTCGGCTCTAAGCGGATCCGGTTCCGGAACCGGTTCTTCGGGTCCAGGACTGGAACCGGTTCTTCTGATCCAGGTCTGGAACCGGTTACCAAGATGCGGTTCTGGAACCGGTTTCCAAGATCCGGTTCTGGAACCGGGTTTTCGGATCCAGGTCTGAAACCGGTTCCTAAGATTTGGTTCTGCAACCGGGTTTTCGGATCCAGGTCTGGAACCAGTTCTAAAAATCGAATCTCCAAGTACCAGCTCCTCGCGGAAACGGTTCCACCGGAACCGAAACTTTGTGGCCATCCCTAATATATTATATATTTTAACATAACCTTGTATCATATCTTCCTCAAGGGGATTTAAATCCCGAAACCCCACTTACGTACGCCACTTATATTAGTGTAAGATTAACAGTTTCTATAAAACAGTGACTCTGTGTAATACTGGGCATTGTAGTTGCCGTTAGAGGCGTTGACTGGTACAGTCCATCTCAAAATTCGTGCCTCTCAAGACAAATGGGCGTATCTATTTTTTTTCTTTTCCAGGAGACAAGTTTAAAGATTTTATCTAATTTATCCTATCATGTTCTCTTAAAATTTAATTTGATCTCGTTCGTAAGTTATATACCTGAAACGAAGGAGATTTTTTAAAAAACTAAATTTTAAAAGATGCTAGAATAAATAATGAGAAAAAGTTTAAGCTTGTCTCCTGGAAAATTTAAGGAAAGGAGATACACCCTTTTGTGTCGAGAGAGACGAATTGATTCTAACTGATCGGTTCATTAAATTACTAAAATTTGACGACACATCTTATGAGATTACGCGATACACCAGTGTGTCGTGACACAGCGGTTGAGAATCACTGTAGTTAAAAATGGTAAGGGAGAATAGAACAATCTTAGATGTTATTATGAAGAGTAAGACAAACTGGCTTGGACACTAGCTAAGTAGGAACTGTATCATGAGGGACGTGGTAAGACGTATGGTGGCAGGAAAGAGGGGGACCGAAGGAGACTACAATTAATGGACGATATCAAAATACAAGAATCGTACGTGAAGACGAAGAGGCTAGCAGAAGACAGTAGAGCATGGAAGCTTTCCAGTTGGCGACAAGTGTCCTGCCAATAATGGAGATTACCTATAATAATAATAATAATGATGATGATGATGTGTCTATCTGGGAGAAACATCATATCAAGAACTATTTGATGGAACACAATCAATTTTGGTGAGGTGTAGAGAGTCAAGAGTTAGAAGTTGAATTTGTTGATGGATATGGTTCATCCAGTTGATCCCAAAATATGGACACTTCAAAATTGGTTCCCCATGTATTCATATGGGGATAGTTATACGAGTAGATAGACTACCCACAGTGTTATTGAGAGCAGCGTATTAATATAATACTCGTACTCAGGATGTTCAAGGAATTCAGCTCTAAAATGAAAGAAAACGGCTTTTTATTCGAATTATAGAGAATGTTGTAGATATAAATATCTAAAGACTTAAATATTTTCTGTTTTCTAATATTCATTAATATTAAAATTTTTGAGTGGTGAATGGAGGGTGAGGGAAAATGCAAAAATTCCATTTTCAAGTAACCAAACTCTTTGACGTGGTTTACAGTGACAATACTACTTGTTTATTGCGAATTAAAATAGATTAGTCCTGCAAAATGTTGCAATAGAGACGTACAGCAAATTTGTTTGTATAATCCTCCTGTGGCTCTGCTTCTGACGAGATAGCAGACATAAAAAAAAAAATAAGGGATTAAAAAAGTATCATCGTAGTTGGAGAGGTCGTTGCTTTGGATTCGGAGTCAGATGTTGCTCTTTCGCTTGAGCGCATCTGCCCTTGAGAAATGTTATTCCAGCGCTTCCTCCATAGACTGCCAGTTGAAACCATTTCTCTAGATGCAATCGACAATAAAAGTGCATGGCTTGATTTACATGCTCTTTTGTGTTTAACTTTTGGAAGGCGCATGAGGAACAGTTGGGCTTGCATTATGGTCTCTGAAATGCTAAGCGTAGTCAGACCCGAAAATTTAGAGATCCAGGACTTTTAGGCAGTTAACGCGGTTAAGAGTACCCTTTTAGTTAATAATAATAATAATAATAATAATAATAATAATAATAATAATAATAATAATAATAATAATAATAATAATAATAATAATAATAATAAAACACTAATTGCACAAGAATTCACAATGAAATCATGGCCATTTCGTAAAGGGTGTCCCATACAAAAACTTCTCTATAATTTTTTGGCTTTTCTTATAATTCTTTCAATGATGTATGAAAGAACATAGCTTACCATCTTAAATTTTAATTCTTTAAATGATGTATGAAAGAACGTACCTTACTATCTCAAATTTTAATTCTTTCAATGATGTATGAAAGAACATACCTTACCATCTCATAATTTTAATTCTTTCAATGATGTATGAAATAACATACCTTACTGTCTAAAATTTTCGGATGTGTTCCAGGTTCCTTGATATATTAACTTTTGCTGCACTGTCAGACATTATTTTTCTTCCTTTCTCTCTCTCTCTCTCTCTATGTCATCACCTTCATTGTTTCTCTCTCTAAAAGAAATCAATAATAAAGTTACTATAGTCCAGTGTTTCCGAATGGTGGTCCACAGACCCCTAGAGGGGTCCATGGAATAAATTTTGGGGGTCTGTGACACCATTTACATTTCATAATTTATTACAAGATGCAAATAATGATATAGACGCTCTGTGTGTACTTACTCTATGTTGTATGCTTATTAATGAGGATCCGCGGTAGCTCAGTGGTAGAACACTTATCCTTGACACATGGGGTCTCTACTTTGATTTCAGCTCCCGCCAGGTGCACTTTGCGGTGAACAAACAGGGTGTGCTTGGGTTTTCTCCTGAGTTCTCGTATTCCTTCTGACTTTCATCATTCCACCATTATCATCCATCTTTCCATGGCAGTCTTCGTTAATCGTGATTACGCTTAAGAAAGCAAATAAATAATAATAATAATAATAAAAACAAATAAATGACATAAAGGTTTATAATTTAATTGTCGTTAATATTGCTACCTATCCCTCCACTACGACTACATAGATACCAAGATTTAAAGGTAGGATCTGTACTTTACCGTAGAAATAAAAACGATGCTCACAACACTGAAGTAATTGGAAATCACTGGTATATCATACGTGATCGATGAGACCCATCTGATCTTTACTAAACTTGGCTTGGTCCTTGATAAGCGTGGTACACATATTAAATATTATGGCGTGTAGATCTTCGATTCCCGATTATGGGTTAGAGTGGGGTTTGGTCTAATTTAAATTTTCGATTAAAATTAGATTTGTGGACTTTCGGCGTCTATGGCCGTGGCAGCCTGTCACACATGTCGTCGCATGAGATCCAGAGGGACGTAACTCCATTTTCGTAGGTTTACAGGCGAGAGGACAAGAATATTATTTTCTTAGGAAGATGTGCTTTTAATAAGATGATAATTGAGCTACATTGCAACAAATGATTCACAAGGAGAACAGATGGCGATACGTTCCATTTACACCAAGTGGGGCTTTCAAAATTATGTCCAAACATGAAAAAATCGAAAATCGCATTTTTGGAGTTACGGTTCTCTGGTTCTCATGCGACGATGTGAGGGATGACGTCCCTCAGTGATCACACTGCCCGGGAAATTGGGGAGAAAGAAAGGAATGAGGAAGGAAGCGATCTGGGACTATTAATTAGGTAACATACCGACATTTGCCTGGTGTAAATGAGGAAAACACAGGTAAACTTCACTCAGGATAAAAAAAAAAAAAAAGCTTTTACATTTTTTCGACCGGTACTGCTCGCTCCAGAGGCGAAAGCGTTAGCGACTATGCTATTGTGCTGCCAAAATGTCTTGAGCCGCGGCAAAAATGCGAACTAAAGCTCTCACCCACGCGTTGAGCCAATAAGGGTTCACCAGTTGCTAAGCGAGAGAGTCTTAGCGAAAGAGAGTGGAATTCCTTCAGCCGATAGCAGCGCCTGAAACGGAAGACTAGGTGTCAAGTCAATGTGATATATCTATACACAGGGCGCATTCAGATTTTCGAAAGATAGAAAACAGCGACCGATGAACCTCTTCCGATCTTAACGGAACTTTGTTTGGTGGTAGATCTTCTCGAGCTTTAGTACGCCTATGAAATATGATATTGTTCAGGCGTTTGCATTTAGTAAAATTTTCCCAAAGATGTCTAATTGCTACTTAGAACAAAAATCAGTGAAACAAACCTATTACTATTAAATGTTAATTTAAGAAAACAAAAAATGAAGCGGTTCATAAATACAGGGTGGCCCAAAAGTAGATATACATCCCTGCATTGATCAAGTGTAATATTCTAGCTTATAGGTTTATTTGCTTCGGCTGTTTCGGGCTTATGGTATTAGTAAAAATATATTAAGAATAAATAATAAAGAAGCTAAGTCTAGTTGATGGATAACAATAAGAAATCATATAAAATGCAATGAGCTGAGCATAAAATCAGTGGGTAATTATACTAAAGGAGGTATGGTGGCTTAGTGGTAGAACGCTTACCCCTGGTGCGTGACTTTTCCTCAGGGTACTTCTGTTTCCTCCCACATTTCATTACACCGATTCTTCCATCGTCATTCACTTGCCCTAATCATCCCCATCCCTTAGCCTAAAGGGTATAATCATGGCTCGTTAAACTAAAAGCTTTCATTTCATAGTGAAGATTAAAAAATGATAATAAAAAAGGACGATTTACGTATTTTTTCGTAATAAAAAATTTAGTAGTCCATTTGCTTCACAATCTGCATTGAAAGTAGTGAGCAAGTAGCAATGAAGATAAGGAAAAAGATAAAACATGTTTGACGAACATGACATTAATTTGCTGAAACTGTTGGAGTTAACATTAATATGTGCGTTTTGGTCAATTTTTGTTGTTTATTTTCAGTTGTAGATTGATGCGAAGCTACTACGTATAAACAATAACAATAAAAATAATAATAATACAAGTACATCTGGTTAAAACATATAATAATTACAATTTCGATAGGAGGAGAATACCGCGTAGTCGTTGTAGCTGTAGGATAATTCCACGCGGTATTCCTCACGAAGTTGACCTTCTACCGTGGCGTAGAAGCCTTTTAACTAATGCAAATTTCAAAGTTTATAAATAAACTAAACAAAGCCACTCAAAAGCAGTCTTAGGTGTTATATATATATACAGTGGCGGATCCAGGATATGATCAAGGGAGGGGCTAAACCATAATTTGCCGTTTTATCCAGTGTAAAGCTGAATTGAAGCCCATTTTATCCAGTGTAAACCTCAGCGTCAAGGGGGGGCTATAGCCCCTTAGCCCCTCCTTAGATCCGCCCTTGTATATATAATTTTAGTGCCAAAACGATCTGTGTGTAGTTTGGCGCAATATGAAGACCAATCAAAGCCCAATTAGCATGTCTTCATCGTTAAGTAGCGTTTTAATAGATGGCAAAGTGCATGTGTTCCCTGGAAAATAGATAAATGGTATTTAGATCTCTCCCCCTCTTTGTTTCTACCTAGACAAACTTTTTTTTTTTTTTTTTTAAGTGTTGTCGATTTTGAGGACATATAAACAAGAATAGTTATTTAATAAATGGTTATAATAAACAGATATAATAAATAGAAATAGTTACTTTAAAGTGGAGAATCCCCAGAATGTGTTCTCATTTTCTTACTTTAATTTGAAGAATCTTCTAGATATAACAATAGGATTAAAATTTAATTATTAAAGTGTTTACAATTCGTTCGAATTGTGTTGCAGTAATCTATCGTTGTGCGTGGTATTAGCTGCGGGTAATTCTGCTCAATGCAATATCTTTGGTTTTACACTATTATTTTTGTTGTAAAATAACTTTAAAAAAATTCTCACTTTTCGCAAACTGAAAGGACCTCAAAATATGTAATCAATTTTTGAGCTTCATACGTCACAAAATATCTTCGCAATATTACGTTATTCTTAGATGCGTATGCGTGCAATTCCTTCACTTTCCTCTACTAACTGAATTTCTTTTTATAAACCTCACAAGTAAAAGTGTATTTCTGGGAAATATCATTGAAGCCGTAGACTCATTGTGTGTCTGCATTTTGGATTACTCGAGTGTTAAATTCCGTGACGCTGGGTCTGGATGGAGCATGAGGAAGCTGGAATGGAATTTTTTGACCAAATGAAACTGCTCCTTATCATAACAAAGGAAGGAAAACGTTGGGGGAGCTAGCGCAGAAGGTCAAATAACTAATTTTGGTTTCTTGTTCTACGGAGATATTCGTGTTGCAGTCATGTACTGCACATAAAGCGCGGAGGATCTATTTATACGCCCAACTCCGGAACTGGAGGCAGCTCCTCACATGCAGCTGAATACACACACTCACACATCTATCAGAACATGTGTATGGTGGGTTGGTGGCCCATCTGAGCGCTGACGTGTTAATGTCAGCCTAAATTTAGATCAACGCCTCCCCCCTGAAGATGAGTAATCATCATCCCTCTGCAGAGAAACATTTATTAATTCTGTAGTTAATTCTTGTTCGTTCGTGACTTTGGGGCTACTTTTTCCTTTCTGTCTCCCTCGATCATCGTGTGACGACCTGAAATTCATTTGTATTAAAAAATAAAATAAAACCTAGCTTCTAGAGTTAAGTAGGGCGTGATCTTATTTGTCTTCCATGTCATCTTTAGACAGCTATTAATCAAATGTGGTTTACGAAGATTTAAGGGGGTAGTTTCTTCGTAAATAAAAACTCATAACTTCCCCTATTATCCAACCCATTCCATTAAAGAAAAAAAAAAATACCTGGAAGTAAAACGTCTGTAGCCTGTGTGCAGTGAGTGTTCAGTAATGGAAAGCAGTGAAACGCTGCTTAATTAAGCGGAAAACATTATTTTTCCAAAATTTGGCTTCTTGTGAAATTGCTTCTTTCTGTTTGTTCTTGGAAAATTGCCTTCAGTCTTGTACAGGGACTTTTGGAATGGTTCCAGTTTTCGCTTACCAAGTAACCCCCCCTCCTACTAACTGTAAAACAAATATTGTAACAATATTCGTTGTTTCTCTTACTTATGATAATTAATTTTAGATTGATTGTAATAATTAACAGACATCATGGTATCCTTCAGTAAGATAATGATACACCACTTAAGTATAGCTTATTTTGATTTTTTAAAAGAAAAATTCTCACCATTACATTAAGTTTCTTTACGAAAGGAAATTTCAGTAACAGGCTTTATACAAATAGGTTCTTCTGAATATTGCACGAAAACAGATAGAGAAAATGTAATTTGTATTTTTATTTGATAAAAATTATATACTGTCAACGAAAATTATTTATTTTGGAAAACAACAGGCAAACACCTAATTACAGTTTTTCATCATTGTATAGTAATACACTTTAAAATACACATATAATAACAATTATATGATAGCAAAATACATGTTTTATACTTTAAAATACATATGGCATAATATACAGCTCATTTATTTAGAATAAAATTTTGTCTAACTAAAAATTTCTATATCTGGGTGGCTATATTTTTTAATCCATCTTCTTCTGTAGCCCCTTCTCGGTTCTAGCTATATGTGTAACCCACATACCTCACCTTAAATGAAATGTCCGCCAATCTTGAAATCTGGAACTTCCATTAATACTTCCTTGTAAGTGTTGAATAATTTGGGCGTCAGGCATGTACGCAGGAATTTATTTCGGGAGGGGTGGCCAAATTCAGTATGAGGATAATCGTATTAATATTTTAAAAATAACCCCTAAAATTAGTCTAAATTTGCAGAAGAGTCAGGAGTTTGATGGAAGGGGTACAGACGGTACCCGCATGATTGGGGCGAAATACATCATTGTCGAACTCCTCCCCCAGTCTCAACCTTAGTAGTTTTTACTAGTTTTTGCTTGCTTCAAGCTCAGCTTCTCTCTGCCCTGTGACAGGTTCCGAAGAATCGACGATCCCACCAACTGATCTCGATTTCTTTAATTTTTTCCTGAAGTTTGGTCGAATTGACGCGGTCGAAAGCTTTTTTGCTTGTTGTTGAAGCACAGACACAGTTTTCCTTTACGTCTAGAACTCGCTCTGATGTATTCCCGGTAGTATCACCGATGCCTACTCCTTTCCAAAATTCAAATTGATCTTCCTCTAACATCTCTTCTGTCTTAATTTCAGCCGCTTATTCAATATGCATCCAATAATCTTTCCACTTTGGGAAATTAAGCTAATGGTTCTTTGATCACTGCTTTTCTTTTCTTTTCTTTTTTCTTATGTAGTACAACCATTGTAACATCGATAAATCCTTCGGCCATTCTCCACTCATGTATATTTTTAATAATTGAAGTCGTTGTCTCCTAAGCCATTGAACAAATCCTCTGGTATGCCGTCGTCTCCAGTAACCTTCTTCCTTCGTATGTTGTTGATGGACTTGTACTACTTCACTTTTCAATATATTTGATCCTTTTTCTTCTTCATCCATCTCTTCCTCTGCTTCGATTCCATTATTTTTTTGGGTGGTTCTTTTTGTCATATAGCTTCTTTTTGTATTCCTTTCAAATCCGAAGGATTCTTTGGTGGTCAGTGATTACGTGACTTTACTGATCTTCGATTCCAAACCTGCGTATACTTTTGTTAGGTCTCTGTCCGAATTCTGTGCTTTCTGACAAATCAGATCATATCTGTCACACGTCATTGAAGTTCCATTATTTTTCCTCACATCTCTATCACGTACGTCTTTCTGCCTCTCCCAGTTTCACTCCTCAATTCATTATTAAGAGTCGTCATCCCGGCGAAATTAAAATACCGCTAATTTTACAATAATTATGTGATATCTTCAAATAGATAAAAAGATAATCGAAATGTGGAACAAGAGCGCCCTAGACAATATAATTTTACATGAGATACTGTTATCACGACTCACTTATCTGCTTTCGATTTCAAGCCATTTTGAAAATCGGCATTTATTTTCGCGTTTCTAAACAGATGGAAACGGAAAGCCACTAGGTGATTTGTGATAACGGTACCTCACGCAAAGTAATATTGTCTAGGGCGCTCTTGTTCCACATTTCAATTATCTTTTATCAATTTAAGATATCACTTAATTACTGTAAAATTAGCGGTATTTTAATTTCGCCGGGATGAAGACTCTTAAGCCTTTTGTATTCTTTGATGTCCGTGGTTTTCGCCCTTTTGTGTTCTTCCATCTTCTTAAAAGCATCGCTTCAGTTACCCACGGTTTCCGCGGTGCGCTTTCCATCTTGCCAATGTACAATGTTGTTGTTGAATGTATACGTATGTAGCAGAATCTGTTCAACATTTCTCCAGTTATATTCTACGGTACTTACCATATCGTACATTGCACAAATTTTTTTATACCTCTTCTTAGACATTATTATCCATACTTCTTAGTCCTTCTAAATTCCATTTTCGATTTCTCCTCCCATTTTTCTTGATTGGCTTTAACCAGGTTTGCACCAGGAGATTATATAGTATTGTGTAGTAGATTCTGTAATTATTACAAAGCTATATTTGAGGATATTCTAATAGTAACAGATTAAAAATCAAATTGAAGCACAAATGACCGAAAGCAAATGCATATTAAAAAAGAAAATGACGATATGCTAATACCAGTATGCTTATATATTTTTAAGTGGTATTAATTAAAATACCAAGTAAAATACCCTTAATTTTATATTCGTATTAATTGAAGGAAATACATATGAGTTTTTTTTTTTTTTTTAATAATTAAAAGGCTATTACAGGGTTCCTGCTGGCCAGAGAGTCAGGGAAAACGCAGGGAAAATGTTGCAGGTCAGGGAAATTCAGGGAAAAAGACTGAAAACCAGGGAAATTTTATAAAACATGTTTCCTAACGTTAATTGTATATCGATTTCAGCTTAGCCAACCATGATATTGGACGTTGTTCAGATTTTTATGGAAGATAAGTGGAATATATGAGCAATTGGTTACTATTTGTCTCTGTAGAAGAAATGTTCTCATATATAAATATTCACCGTTATTTATTCCTTATTTATATGTCAACGTCATCCAGCACCTTTCATGAAAATCAAAGAATCTCCTGCCAAACGTTAGGGAAAATCAGGGAAATAGATTTCTCATGATCAGTAGGAACTCTATATTGAGAATATGTTATAGAATAGATAAATATAAAAGTCATTCCTGGGGGCAGGGTCATCCCATAGATTTCGTGAACTTCCAGGTAAATTTCATGGAACGCTCTGTTGCCAACTCTGTTCTTTTTAAATAGCCAAGTAACAATTCATTAGACCCTAATTTGCTATATTACCAGTGGATTAAACTTATTTCTTGCCACCAAAGGATGTTTTGAAAGTTGCCAGATTCATTTTATTTTTAATTTATTCTCTAGAAATGTTTACTTTGTGGATGTCGGCAATCTCAAACTAGGAAAAAGAGAAAAATAAAACCACACAATTGAGGAAAGAGAAAGATTTTTTTTTCACGGATCTACCCACTTCCCCACTGATTACCCCTACTTCCTCACTATACTATATAATTACTCTATGCACTTCCCTTTTATGGGCAGCCTTGCTGAAGAGATACTTGCTTCTGTAATTTTCAAACTGTTTGCGATTCTCGACTATAGTGTGGGATACGAAATTCACTTTTTTAAAACTAATGTTTAATGTAAGAGGACGGCAAGGACAGACCTCGAGGCCATTTGTTGTTGAATCAGTTTAGAAACTCCATCATAGACCATCCAAAATACACAAGAACAATAATTCATACTGAAGGACTTTTTTTTACGGATAACTGTCTGCGGAAAACAGGAGGAAAGAATTCATAGAAACGTGTTGAGTGAAGTTCTCTTTTTTAAAGAGAAGTATTATATTATTTCATCGTGTGAAACCAGAGGAACGTAACTCCATTTTAGTAGGTTTACAGGAGAGAGGGGGAAAAAGTTGTTTCTGTCAAACAAGTGTTGTTTTAATAAGATGATAAACACATTATTGCATAGCAGATAAGTCAATGGCAAAGTCAACTTCAATAACACCAAGTGGAGCTATCAAAATTATGTTCATAATCGAAGCAAACAAAAATTCCATTTTTGGAGTCAGGGGCGGATCCAGGGGGGAAGGGGGCGATTGCCTCCCCCCCAGAAGAGGAAAATTTCTTATATATATATATATATATATATATATATATATATATATATATATATATATATATATATATATATATATATATATATATATATATATATAAAACCTATCCCAAAGTTTGGAGCCCTTAAAAGTAGCAGTATGACAACCTACCGCCCCCCCCAGAAGTCGGTCCTGGATCCGCCCCTGTTTGGAGTTACGTTCCTTTAGTTCTCATATGACGATTTGTAGTTAATAAATTCCTGAATTGCTGCTTGGAAAATGCCTCCTTATTTCCCAATGCCCTAATCACTAATCACAGTGGAATGTCTCTTATCATATGATCAACCAAATCAAGTAGTACCAGGCCTGGTCAGAGGGTTGATGAGTGACCATTGGTACTCATCATATCGTGTTGGCTTTACAGCGCCCACCCAGCGTCGCGAGGGCAGTTGGGAAGCTACTAGAAAGAAGTGTTCTGTGGTCTAGAAACCAACATTAACTGCGAGGAGAGCCCAATGTTCTGACCACACACCACCCCAAAGGTGAAGCATATCGGTTGATAAGGCCTCTCCCCTTACGAGCTGTTGCGCCAGGAGTTTAGCTCAGTTGGTCTTTTCATTCAAGCAGAAATATAAATGAAAATTGTACGAATATATATGTTTAAAGCCCATGTCAACTGTATAGAGTGTTATTATATAAAAATATTCTTGTATCAGACTAACAAATTTGGTTCTAATAATGTATTTATTAGAACCCCGTATAAGTTGGTTCTAATAATGCATTTATATTCATGATAGTTTTATCATCCCGCCCATTTCTTGGAAGGGAAATACTTTATTTTATAAAGAGAAGTGATTGCTTAGGGGTACCCCAACTCGAGAGATGCATTCGTGCATGGGAACTTTCTATTTTTAAGAGGGAGAGAATTTCCATCACTCCGATGTGGCAACACTGTTGAAGGGAAAAAGACACGAAAGGGGGCGCTGAGAGCACAAAGCGGGAAATCGTGTGAGACGCGGTGTTGCCGACGTTTTTTGTTGTCCCTCAGGCGAAACCTTTGGCACGGCACGGCACACGGGCTGAAGCTGACAGAAAGGCGAGCGTACTGGTGATAACTGTTTGCATTGGATATTCACATTTATATTTATTGAAAGCCGGTGTCCGAAATATTCATATTGCCAATCACCAATCATTTAACAGTGTTTTATTATTTATTGTCAGTTGGTCTTGAGTGCTGTGTGCATCTTGGTGTCGCGAAATAAGTTTCTCGCGCCGGCGCCCTTTTCTGGTTCTTTCAAAAAGTTTTCTGAAGAAAGAAAGAAAGAAAGAAAAAGAGTTGCGGCTGAAGCGCATTGAGAAGTCAAGTTCCCGTTGGTGTGAATTAAAAGAAAATAGCTGAGGTGAGTGCTATAATAATATAATTACAATTCAAAAGATTAATTTTATGTGAGAGTGGGTTGTCGTCAGAGATGTAAGGGGGAAAAAAATGCGAGTTCATAACGTTTTATCTCGTTGGAATAACAATATCAACTGATTTTTGACAGTTCGTTTCTCCAAAATTCATTCAGTTTTGAATTTAGAGATACTGAAATCAAAAGAAATATTTAGGGGTTGAAATAATACATTGTCATTAGTAGTAGTTTTAGTAAATTGCCATAGATTCTTCGATTCTTAAAAGACCGATAAAAAAATAGTTCTTAGTTTAGCAGACTATGAATAATAACATAAGTAAGAAATCCCAGTTTGCAGAAAGGGAAAAACAAGAAAATTGTCAGTCTGCCTGCCAAATTTTAGCCAATGTCGGACAAGTTTACAACTGAAAAGTTTTTGGCGATTTCAAACTTCAATAAGCATGGATTCCACCTTTGTTTATTAGTGGCCCTATTGTGAGTGTAAAAGAAAAATAGGTGCATTTCATTACAATACATTTAATAAATAAATAAATGTGTTAACTTCTGTTGAATTTAGTTAATTTTGTTTATGATCAGCAGAAAAATTACCGAAGATGAAAAAAAAGGGGTGGATTCAATTGACTTTGGAGTGGCCTAGAATAATGTGAAGTACTGTGATAAATTAGTGAGGAAAGAGAATCTAAAATTGCCATCTTCTCCATGACTACTTAACACTTTACATTTAAAAAAATAAGCGGGAAGATCGTTTTTTAGACTGTTTAATTTATCAGAGGCCCGCGACCTAATGGCATTGGTTCAAAAGAAATGATAAAATATGAACTTTGATCATTCAGTTCGTTGTTCTTTTTACTTTTGCATTACCTTATAGTGTTATTGATGTAGACTTCTTTTTCGTATGTCGCCTTAATTTCATGAACTACGTATGTTTTCATGTGATATGCTGATTGAATGAATAATTACGTGCCAGTCTTTTACACGTAAGCTTACATTTCAAATCTTGAAAACATTCGCTACAATGACAATGAATCACAAACATGATTCAAATGAAATGTTAATAAAGCAAATAAATTGGTATCTTTCTCTTACGATATCACATTAACACTTTCATTCGTATTTACCATTGAAAACGCATGAAAATGTATTATTTTTTCTTACTATAGTACTTAATACGTTTTTACTTAAAACTTAAGTACTGTAGCTATTAAAGATATTGGCGTAAATAACGGTTGTTTTATATGATGTATTATCTTCACGGGCGCATTCAAGTGTATATATTCGCGACTGTTCTTGTGTGTCGGTTTTTGGTTTTTTGTCTTGGCAGTGGCGGATCTAGGAGGTAAAAAAGGGGGAGCCAGTGAGTTTACAAT
The DNA here is from genome assembly GCF_964235325.1 of Thermobia domestica. Taxonomy (NCBI): domain Eukaryota; kingdom Metazoa; phylum Arthropoda; class Insecta; order Zygentoma; family Lepismatidae; genus Thermobia; species Thermobia domestica. Next base: position 9,245,571 of record NC_137462.1, read on the forward strand.
TTTTCATGGGTCCTGCAGGTGTTCCCAACGTCTCTCTCTCCCGTTGGATATTATGGCTAGGTTTGACATTGGCATTGTGGACTTCAAGTAGACCCCTATTATTTTACACATTGCAGAACAAAAACTGCAGCTGAAACTGTCCCCCCCCCCCCAAAAAAAAGAATCAGTCAAGAGTAAAAGTCAACGCGTACTATAAACTTTCAGAAATATATAAATAATAGCTTCAGTTATTTTTCACGTAAAAAATTTGGGGTCCTAGGCCCTCCCGACCCCAGACCAGATCCGTCAATGCCTCTTGGACAAAAATCCTGGGGGCGTCTGATGTGGAAACTGATTCGGAACAATATTCATTGATTTCTTCTAAATGTAAAGTACGGAAGATGAAGGTAGGGCTAGTGTGAAACAGACACAAGTTCTTTCTTAATCTCAAATTTGCAAATATTAAAAAAAATGATTAACTTCGATTTAAAATTGTTCACCGATGGACAATATAATGAAAAAATTGTATGTACTTACGTACTTCTAAAAATCAAGGAGGAGCTAAATTAACTGTTAAATATTTCGTAACCACCATACACTTTCAGTGGGTATTACTACTCAAATGTTTGTCCACCTTCTGCAACACTAGAATATTATAGGTGCGAAATTCAAGAAGGTTGTCCCAGGAAAAACTTTAATAAAATTTCCTAGAATAGCTGTTATTGTATAGCATCCAATATTAATTTGTCTGTTTAGTCGTGAGATACACAGTGCAAAGGTAAATATTCAGTTGCCTCCTTCGTAAAGCCTCTTTCTTTCTTTCGAGACGAAACCCGTGAGTCGATTCTACCTAACAATGTTGATCCTCATCTGTGCTTGCTTGCCATCCTGATTTATGTTCTGCGGGGTTGTTTTCTTGCCCTGCTACACACACACCTGGCTGAAAACTTCAATGAAGACAACATTCTTTTCATTTCCTACCTCACACCCTACCTCCTACCCTGTTGCAAAAGCTCCACCGAAAAGCGTCATCCTTCAAACGTAAGAAATGAGGCGCCTTGAGGACTTGAAATCTCTTCACTCTAGAAATCGTATAAGAAGAAAAAATGAGCAATTGAATATCAGTTATTGATATTTTTACTATAAACTTTCAAATATAAATTTTTTTATTATAAAATATTTGAGATATAATGTGTTTTTCTCCTTTTCCTATCAGCAACGGATTAATAATTTAACTTTTATTCGTAAATTGGTTGATCTGGGGTTTTAATGTCCCTTTGCAGCACCCATACTATATAAAACGTGAACCTACAGCTTAAAGGAAGATCCGAATTACATGACTTCCACCAGTGATCGAAGCCGAGTCTTCCGTGGCTGTAGCTGCAGTGCAGCTCAAGTTGTCATATATCAGTTTCATCCTCTCGATTTTTTTGTTTTCTGAAGGGCATTAATATTGCCATATTGTGTGGTTTCGAAATTCAAAAGTTCCGATAGTAAACATATAATTAATAATCTTATAATATTGTAATTTGAAGATATCGAGGAAACTGTCCAAAGGTTTATGGCTCGGATATGAAAACAAGTAGAAGCAGCCTATATGTAACTGATAACCATTCAATTTGAATTCATGAAATGAAATCTTTAAGTTTTACGTACCACGGTCATGCCGGCTAGGCTAAAGGAGTCTTTGGTGATGAGAAATGAATGAAATGGTGGAATTAAGAAAGTGAGAGGAAACGGGAGAATCGTGAGAAAACCCACGCACACGGTGTTTGTTCACCACAAAGCTCACTTGGCGCGAGCTGTGTTCGAACCAAGGACCCCATGCACCTGAAATGAACGGTCTATTACTGAAATTTGGAGACGGTTTCCCCTCTTATATTTTGTTGTAACTCTGATAATACCCTATGTCAGCGGACTTTTGAGAACCCCTTATCTGTATGTATAATTTGTGGATTTGTTTCTCTTATCTTTAGAAAATATAGTTTGGAAATTTTGATAGTTGAAAGTATATTTTGAGGAAACAGGGCTTTGCTGAATTTTCACGTGGATTGCCTCATAGCCTATAATAAATTTTCTTTTATAATCTTAATCTGTACAGATCATTGTCAGACAAGAAAAGGTATTTATAGATGTAAGTCAACAAAAGAACATGGCTGACCTGTACGCATCTCGTTTCTAATCAGTATACGTAGCTATTGTTTTACTGTTATCTGACAATGCGCTATAGATAATCGAAAACGTTCTTTTTAAAATAGTATATGTGAGTGAATAGTATTTAGAAAACATTGATCTCTATGTATGTATACTAGGATACAGTGGCGTACACAAACTATTAAGGGGGCGTTGAAGCTTGAAACTTCATATGATTTCGACAGGTGTATGTATACATACCTTAATATCTTGCTCAAGAGGAGGGTTAAAACCCTGAAACCCCCTTGAGTACGCCACTGCTAGGATACACGCTACTAAAAGTAACCAATCCTGGTACACAATTATTTGGACAATGATCCGTAGGCTCAGGTAGTAGATAGGGGTTGTTGTACAGATGGCACTGGTGAAAATTTACCTTTCGAGTAACGAATAAGGTGCCCGTCAGCCATTTTGGAAGGAGTTTCGTTTTCATTTGTTTTTTCCAAATACATTTAGTTCTTTCGTATCTTAAATAAGACTTTTTTTTTAGGTGTCAAATTTATCATTGTATCCTTACTTATTTCTTTCGTGCTTTTATTCTGAATTTATGTTCTTCCTTTCTTCTTTCAGTTCAGTATTTCTTGCTTCATTAGCCCCAAAATAGCTGACTGTCAGTAGTCGTTATTCTGCAATGTAATTAATGTCACTTATTCGATAGTTCTGTCAAATAGGGCCTAGTTGAAGTTTGTAGTTACATATTGGGTTATCTTGTGTGTGTTATTACGTGCTCTTTGTTGACATATTTCTACAAGAAGCACGAATAAAAGCACAAAGCGGTTTTAGGAGTCGTGAACAAAGGGTATATAAGCAAAACAGCGTCCTTTATATTTACAGAATTAATATAAATTACAGTTTCACACTGTCCTTTATATAATATCCTGTACCAAATGACGCGACTGATACAGTTTGCTGATACAGAAGCAAAGCAAGTACAAAAACAAACCTATTTTTGCTTATTTTTGTTCACAATGAATTTCAATAATTTCTCCTGTTTTTTTCGTTGATTTATTGATAGTTTGGATAATAAAATTTGCTGCTGGATTTCTCTTCTAGTAGATAATGTGTAATAGTATTTTTTCTACCAATTCTATATGTAATATCTGTATTATATCACATTGTTTAGCCTATAAGTTTAATATACACAATACAGTTTAAGTAATAATTATGAGAAATTTTTTACGTTGTAGTTTCTGTATACATACAGCACTAGTAAAATGGATCCCTCTAATGGAACTATTAATGCTTGTATATTGTTAATTTATTTTGTATTTGTTATAACAATAGCACATATATGATATGAGTTGTTATATACAATGTTTGTTTCAGTATGTGTTCCGAAAAATGATAGTTAACTTATGATCAAGTATTAACCCTGTAGATCACTGATTTTTGTCCTCTTTTCCAAAATATTATCTGTATTTGTACTGAAGTGTTTGTGCGTGGTAAACATACCAAGTGTAACAGTTGAGTTTACGAAGGAAGTCCATGAAAGCCAACTTCCTAAAGATGACATAGACAATATGCTGTGAGATTGGATGTACGATGAATGCTACAGTACTGAGCACCGAGTAAATTGTGAACAGTGGGTTAGTAGAGTCGCCTATGAGACCCAAAATTCAATCTGTTTTGTCGGGAAAAAGTGTATCGTCTCGGAAAATGTATATGTGTTTATTGGAAAAATTCTCATCTCATCTTGTAGGCAGCCTCATGAACTAGAACTATGGAGAAAGAGGATTAAAGATAAGTACAGGGTGGTCCGGAAGTGGCGTAATCCCCCTTTAGTTTCAACAGTATAGTGTTAGTTATGGTAGAATGTGTGTACACAATTACCTTGAAGTATTAAGAGTCATAAACATCGGTATGATCACCATCTATGTCATAACCCAGCTGAATTCTGCGCCAAGTTCTCGCAGATGTTTTGCAGAGATACTCCAGAGTCATGAGGGTGAAGGCGTGTTCCACAGCTGCTCGTAATTCCTGTGTTGTATGATATCGAGTGTTTCTTACTTGTTTTATGAAACCCCAGAGAACTTGTCTAGTGTTGTCAGATCGGGACTACTTGGAGGCCAGGCAAAGGGAGTTGGTTAAGATGCACAACCTCTTCCAATCCAGCGGCCAGGAAACGTTTGATTCAGGTAATTGCGCACGTAAATCGCGAAGTGCGCTGGTGCTCCATCCTGCTGTATCACAACAGTCCTTTTTCTTCCAGACAATGCCAAGCAATGTTACCAAACAAATGTGGGTGAAACCTAAAACCATCAGAAAACACCAATTAGAGTACGCCCACTTCCGAACCACCCTGTAGATGCAAGGCAATATAAGGATTACAATACGGTAGAAAATATGCGCCTGGCCTGATTCTTCATAGAGAAAACGTTAAGAAAGTAGATCAGGCCGATGTTAGAGGAACGAGGAATTTTAGACAGTGAAATCAGTAAACAAATAAAACAGGATTTTACAAAATGGAAGTAGATAATTGGAGTTCATTGCTATGTCCTCCCAATTAAACTGAAGGCAGAGTGCATAAGACTTGTAGTGAAGCCAGCAATGATGTATAGAACATAAAGAAACAACAAGCTTGAATAGTACGAGATTGACTGGAATGCTAAGATAGGTGTTTGAGTAATCCGAATAGAGTCATGGATATACAAATAAAAGGTAAACTAAAAGTATCATACTTGGAGGGAAAAGAAATGAGACGTAACAGAGATAATCTGGTCCTATTTTGAGTATGAGAACTTCGTAGAGTACGAAAGTAGCGATGATGAAAAGCGAAAAAGATAACCTAAGAAGAGATGGCGGAAGGTGATCAACCATAGAGATGACTCTGAAAGGGGAATGGTTGAAAGCCAGACCAACCTGAAGAAAGTACACTAAAGGCAACAACTCAAAATAAGAATATTCTGATAGAAAAAGTAAAAAGATGGTTCCGTAAAATTTAGCGATAAATCTTTAATTCAATATAGAAAGTATTCCAATTTGTAAAATGATAGCGAAAGATGTAATCTAATGCTACCTGCGTTGAGCAGACATTTGAGTTGTATTCCAAAGGCATGTGAAATATTAACGGCTTCTTCACCCCTTCTCTATTCGAATACACGGAAGTGCATAGCAATTTTTTATATACACTTATCATATCATATCATCAGTGAATAATTTTATAATCAGAGTTGATAATTCTTGTAATATTCTGAGATTTTGAGATAAAAAAAGAACTGGTGTATACATTAGCCCTACCCTTATTGTTGGTATTTGGTATTTGATGAATCCAATATTTGGAACTGGATTGACCTTAATTTAGTTTTTTGTATCAAAGATACAGAGTGTTATTTCTTGCAGCTGCGTTGCCCATCAGCCATACAGATTCCGTAAGGTCTTCTTGTTATAGTCTTGTAATTGTGTTCAACCATATGTATATGTTATCCATGAACATATGTCTACATACTGTTTACTCATTGAAGCCTAAAATTGAAGAGATATTTGCTTCGACGTATTCAGTGGCCACAATGTGGAAAGTTCACCCAAGCATTCACGAAGAACAGTTTCAAAGTAGGCTTTGATAACTTGACGTTAACATTCTTATAATTATCGACAAAAGAATGTGGCTTTTTAAATTTCTTTCAGGGTCTTGTTGATGTCTTTTGTTCACATATTTCTTTCGTACCTTTGGGAAAAGTTCTTCGTGTGGATAATGTGTTCCGGAAATGATATTCCTTGAAACTGAATCTTATTGCGCACGAAAAAAATTAAAATTAAATTATTTCTAAAGATTTTTATAAAGCAGTTTTTCTGTATGTGGTTTTATTTTCTCATAATTGTAAGCTTCAAATATTTTGTGATTCTTATCTACAAGAAAATATTATGAAAGTCCTACATTGATCACCGGTGGTTTTACTGGAAATTTATCTACTTATTCAAATTAACCAATTTCGTACGAATAATTAGAATAATTATAAACACTAAGTATGAGGTAAGTAAGACACGTAAGAAATAATTATATTTTAGATTGTCACAGTGTTAAGCTGTTAAATATACACGAAAACCTAGCTTCAACGAAATAATACGATACTGCATTTCTGTCTTCGCTATTTACAGATTTTCGCTGAATTCATGTTCTGTTAAATAGGGTTTCTTTGAAATTATGGTACAAACAAATTTTACACAGGTTAGTTTGTGTTTGTATGAATTTAGTCATCATCTCGTCGGTAGAAATTTCTTAGTAAGAATTATGAGGATCTAGTAGGTTACATGGAAAAGTATATATCTCTTGGATTTTGACTGAAATTACAGTGGTGCCACATTTTATACCCGCTTTTCCAGGTTTTCCTTTGATGAAGATTAAACTAAGCTTTAAACCTTTACTGTACATGCAAGGAAACAAAGAAGGACCAAACAAACAAACAAGACAAAGAAACAAACAAACCAACTATAATTGCATTCTGGATAGTCAGAATTTTCACGATTGTCTGAAATACGAACATTTGTATTAATAATATCTTAATGGGCATTGTTACGTGATCTGAGTATAACTCTTCCAGTTATGTCCAAATTCTATCCTGATACTGATACGAACTAGGGGGCACAGTGGATCACTGATAAATCACTCTCCGTGGGTGCGAGGGATCTGGTTCAATCCGAATCTGTTTCTGGTGGACTACATCGTATCCGTTTTTTTTTCAGGTTTTCCGTTTCCTCTCACATTTTCATACTACCGATGCTTTCGTAATCATTCGCCACTTGCTTTCAAGACATAAACATAGAAGGGCAAAACTAGAATTTCACTCCATTTTTATACGAACTACACTTTCGGAAATGTAGAATTCTGTTGAGAACTGTTAATATGTTCGTATGATTGTGTTACAATGTAAATAATTTGTCTCTTCAGAAGACAGCTTTCTTCCAATTTTCTGTCAGCTTCAGAGCTATTTCTAACAGACTCACAGAGCATGAGGAGATGGGATTGGAGGTTGTTAAGAAATACTGACGCAGTACTGACTTTATTGTTGGTGATATCCTATCCACTTAAATAGCAGTGGGACAAATGTAATTATTCAATAACTATTAGATAGCTCTGTATGCTTTCCAAGAATGTGATTAGTTATTATAGGCAGAAAAAAATACACCTGTTTTCTTTATTTAATAGGATACTTTCACGGGCCTTATGGCTATACTTTCGCTTATTTTAAAGAAGATAATGGCATAAAAGAAAAGAAAAGAAAAATTCCATTGCCTGTCATTTTATCTAATTAATAACAGAAGTTGTAATAAGATTTCACTTTCTATCAGTATTGAAATATTTATGCGAGTGTGTGGTAGACAGAATCGAGCTGAATTACGTCAGCTAATGTTTATTATTATTATTTCAAAGTAATGAACCCGCATTGCAGAGCTTTACTCATTTGTGCTTTCAGAGAAGTATATTGAAATGTTAAACGAAGTTTTATCTTGATCTACCATTATTACAAGTAATGGAAAGAGCGTAATTATGTAATGAAATAGTGGTATGTAATGTAGTGGTTAGTCAGGGGCGCATTCACCGGGTCCAGACGCCCTCCCCCAAAACTTTCTAGCCAGTGGCGTAGCACACTTTTGCGGCCCCTCCCCGCAAAGTATAGAGAAGGGGCCCTAGTTGTAAAGCCGACAGAAGTAAGGTTGAAGTTTTACTTCTTTAAATCTTTATTCATCGGAAGACTTCAGGGGCCCCTATACCTCGGGGCCCCCCGCACTGCGGGGATTGCGGGGGCAGCTGCTACGCCACTGTTCCTAGCTCAACATACATTTGTACACTTTCTCAATAAAACTATAGTTCTTTAACAGGGAAATGATCGATGTAGCATGTAAATTTGATCTTGTGCTTCATCTGTAATCTTTCTTTCTTTTATAAAGACAATCTAGTTGTGTCATTTTCCCCTGAAATATAAGTAGAGGTATTTTACAATTACTTATCGTCTTTTCTGGTTCTGAATAATACCCGTTGAATTATACGTAGACGTAGTGAGTCACTTGTAATATTGAAGCTCCTCAAGGTTGGAGCCCTCGCAACAAAAAATTCTGTCTAGACGCCTATGGTGAGTAGGAGCCACTTACTAAAAGTTAACCATGTAGTGTCAGTAATGTTCCATGTGTTTCTGCCCTAATCATAATGAAGTTGGGAGTTCGATTGGTTGGTCCTCTTCGCTATCTCCACTTTATTTATTTATTTATTTATTTATTTATTTATTTATTTAGACTTATTTTACATGTCGAGGTTAAGGCTATATGAAGCCTTATCTAACACCTAAACATGATACAAAATAGAAAGATCAAAGAATATACTTAACAATAGAAAAAAAAAGTTAGAAAGTAAAAAAAAAAAAAAATAAACACGAATTACCTAATAGTATAGCACTTATTCTAAGTTTTAAGGATAAATCTTTTATCTTCATTTACGGTTAAAATGTTCAATTCCATTTTGTATTTAAGTTACTGTGTTTCTTAATTGTTCATTTAAAAACATCTGATTGATTATTTTCTGTTGTTTACTTAGTAAACTTTACAATTTAATCAAAATAAACTGTGGTAGGCCGAATTGGTACTGCTCGCCAGCCGTAGTTTGGGACCCCTGCTTTATGGAAATCAATGTTGAAATCAAAAGTGGTAGAAGATGTATATTACCGCACGTATAAATAAATATACAAAAATGCCAATCTCCATGGTAAATAACATAAGGAAATGACATCAGTATTGCATTATCTTATCTAAAGGTTTATTCTTGAGCGAAAGCTTAAGTTGGTTGCTTAATACTCTTGTTATTTTAAATGGGTCCTGGAGCACACATTTTTCATATACCATGATCTCAACTATCAACATCTAATTCAGTACCAAATTCTATACTTCTTTCGCGGTGGCTCAGGGATAGAGCATTCATCCCTGGTGCATAGGGTCCCTGGTTCGATCTCAGCTCACGCCAAGTAAACTTTGTGGTGGACAGACACTGTATTCGTGGGTTTTCTCGGGGTTCTCCCGTTTCCTCCCACTTTCTTAATTCCACCATTTTCATTCATTTCTCATCTTCACCATCTCCTTTAGCCTAGCCGGCGTTATCGTGAGACGTAAAACTTAAAAGATTTCTACATTTCTTTTCAGATATTTCGATGTTTTCCTTACAGAACATTGCAGTTTTTGCATGTTCAAGGGTAATTAGCCTATGGAAGATGACTTTTAGGTCCTTGCGTTTGTGTAAATACGGTTAGAAGCATTTCCAGATCATTGTGAGGCAAAATGAATCACGTATTCATGAACATTATCCAACGCTATAAAACTTTTCGACTTACAGTATTCAGGACTTTTTGACTAGTTTATTTCAAGTCATTTAGAAACACTTTTGCAAACACTTTTGCATGATGATCTCAAAATAAAATGTCGGATATTATTTGATATCAGGCAAACAGTAATGTAAATTCAGAAATTCTTCAGTTTTTGTCTGTTGAGAGTTTAAGTTAGGGAGCTAGATATAAGAAATAAATAGGAAGGGAGAGAGAAGTTGCTGTTACTTATGCACCCCAAGCAAAGGGAGGTTGACGTACACGAAACACCGGGCTCCGTGTGAATGGTTGTAGAAATAAGAGTACGCGAGTCACGTGAAATAGTTGTAAGAAAAGATGGATTGGTGAATTATGATGATAGGGAGTGAATAATGCGTGAGCGAGGGGGGAAAATGTAGAACATGGAACTGTAAAAAGAAATCCCACACGCAACGTCCAGGGTTATCTATTGAGAGAAGGGCGAGGGCAAATGGAGATTATGGAGATACAGCCGTACGAAAGAAGCTGAACAGAAATAAGAGAAACACAGACACATACAGAAAGAGAAAGAAAGAAACTAAGTTTTCCCTCTGATATTAGGCTTGAAGGTAAATTCTCTTGAGAATGTGTTGTTGAGTGGCTTGTTTTAAAACGAGTAAGGCTTCAACCGGTGGAATATAGTATATTTTCTAAGCATGCGACCATTCCTTTGGTTTCCTTCAATTGTTCAATCCAGGCTTCTATGTTAGTCCATTCTGATTGGCGAATGGCCAAATGATATGGTTTCTTTCTTTCTTTTTTATTTGTTTAGTCTTCTGTTAAAATTTCTTACCAGTTGCATCCTGAGTTGTTGTTGTTGTTCTTGCTTTCTTTCTTTCTTTCTTTCTTTCTTTCTTTCTTTCTTTCTTTCTTTCTTTCTTTCTTTCTTTCTTTCTTTCTTTCTTTCTTTCTTTCTTTCTTTCTTTCTTGCTTTCTTTCTTGCTTTCTTTCTTGCTTTCTTTCTTGCTTTCTTTCTTTCTTGCTTTCTTTCTTGCTTTCTTTCTTTCTTTCTTTCTTTCTTTCTTTCTTTCTTTCTTTCTTTCTTTCTTTCTTTCTTTCTTTCTTTCTTTCTTGCTTGCTTTCTTTCTTTCTTGCTTTCTTGCTTTCTTTCTTGCTTTCTTGCTTTCTTTCTTGCTTTTCTTTTCTTCTTTATCCTTTCTTTATTTCTTTTTTAAATCAGAAGATCCAGTATATTTCAGTCAAAAAATTTCTTGTACGCCTTATGTCTGGAGAACTACATACAGTGTAGCCAAACCCAAATTATCACTGAACTCAGTACGATGTGCTTATTCTGTACAAGTACGAAAACTTGATTTAGGGGATGTTCAAAAATTTTGTGGCCCTTGATCCAAAAACTAATTATTGGCCAAGATCACAATCTTGATGACCCCTTTTTTGGATCATTCTTAAAATTCTTGTTCGCAGAATATTGCATAATCAAAGATGTATATCTATTTTTCTGCTTACCACAAAATACTGTTCTAGTTTGTTTTGATCTGATCTTTGTTATTACTAGAGACCGGATATTTAGGCACTAAAAACCTGGAAAATAGGCAGGCAAATAGGCACTAAAAATTTTCAAAAATAGGCAGTAAAGTAGGCACTAAAATGTAACTCGAAATAATAAAGATAAATACTCAATACCATTAAAAAATAGATTCAAGTCATATATAATGTTTAAAGAATATAGAAATATACTTGTTTATTATTAATTTCTCTCATTGTATACATAAAAACGAAGCTTGTCCGTATATACTGGGTGCCTGAAAGATGTGCACCTACTTCGGGAGATGATTCGTGACATGGAAAGAAGACAAAAAATCCTTTTGCATGTTGTGGAATTCCGCGTCGTGAACGAGTGACAGGTGGACCAACTTGGAATCGAAAATCGAATCCTGACAATTGGAACGAGACATAAAAGTGTGCACATACTTCGGGAGGTGATTCTTGACATTCAAGAGGACGTGTTGTCTTCTTTTCATGTTACGAATCACCTCCCAAAGTATGTGCACATCTATCTGTTCCGTCCCAATTGTCAAGATTCGATTTTCAATTCCAAGTTGGCACTACTGTCACTCGTACACGAGACGGAATTCGATAAAATACAAGAGGACTTTTTGTCTTGTCTTGATATAATTAATCACCTCCCGAAGTATGCGCATATCTTTGAAGTTCACCTTATATATATATAGTAACGTACCACGTGTCTGGGTTTTTAAACACATAATACACGTATATATGTGTGTATTATTTATTTTATATAAATTATATATTTTCCCAATGAAGGATTATTTTGAAGAAAATGCATAGAATAGGCAACATTAGGCACTAAAGCAATTATTTAGGCAGTAAAGGTCAAAATAGGCAAAATAAAATTGGCTGAAATCGAAACTATAATCCCCATATAAAGCTTAAAACTTTATTTTTGATCATATCTTTAATATTAAAGAATAGGCATTTTGCCTAACATCCGGTCTCTAGTTATTACCCATTTGCCAGTTTGTATTGTATTATTACCCAAACCAACATCATAATTGATTTGATGAACTGATAGAAGATATCGAGATACTAGAGGTCCATATGAACTTTTTTTTCTTTTCTTATTTTGATGTGAGAAATCTGTTCTTAAAGTATTGTGGCACATTTATATAACACCCTGTATAGCAAAGAAATCTGCTTTGAGAATACAAATGGCTACATAGGGATCTACTAAAGTTCCTGTTAGGTTGGAGATGTTGGTGGTTAGTTTTTCGTGATAGTGTGCTACACGAAAGAATGTACTGTAATATGTATATATTTTTATATATACTTTTTCCTCTTGTACCTGCGAACATAATTCCATCACATGCAAACGATTAAAAAATACCATCGTTAAGTATGTCCGCAGCTGTCATGACATTTTGTTTTTGACGGAATATCTTCTCACGCAACACGTTTTCCTTTTATTTTGTTTCTAATTTTAAATCGTGAAGAGGACGGAACATTGTATGTAATTCCGTTATTTATCACAGTGATTAAAAAAAAATGCCATTCTTTGTCAATTTCTTATTTCAAATGAGGATTTTAAACAAGCCGAGGCGAAACGAACTCATAAGCCCCCGGTGTACAAAGCGGCGGTACAGACAGTGGCGTATTTACGATTTTGTTTATGGGGAGGTCTTTTGGTAACTTTATTCCTGGAAATGTGAAAATTCTGCAAGATATTTCATTTATTTTAGTATAGTAAATAAAATTTCGGGGGCTTAAACCCGACCGCCCTTCTTAAATACGCCACGGAGAGCAGCCTATGTTGTCAAGCTGAGCCGAACCTGTCTATGTAGTAATCTTTGTTCCTCAGACGATGGGCTACTTGCCCACCAAATTTTCTTCAGATCCGGCCAGTAGTTACCGAGAAATAAAGTACTCATGCAAAGTGAGACGAGCCAGCTTCGGGTTTTCAATACTAGATTGCTCAACTACTTCGATGGTCCCTGATTCTAGGCAATTCCAGATCATATGAGTTTATGATGGACACCATTCTGTCCTCTTTTTTGTCAGTTGTCCCGTTCCTTCCACATTTTCATTCTATCAGGTCTTTCGTAATAATAAACTGTTAATCATACATTTCCTTTATTGTTCAGGCCATAAGCATAACATTAAACCTTTTATTTCATATAATTAAGGGTCATTAATTGTATTAATTGAAGGGATTAGAGGATGAAGATGTCATGTTACAGTTTTGACAAAATGAGTTTTGGTGGTTTATGAAATTGTTTCGTGTTACTCTTGTACAACACCTGGTTTAAGTAATTTCTTGTCTGGATCAAGACAGAAAAAAAAAAGTAATACAGGGTGTTCTGTTTAAATGTCCCTAATTTTAATCGGGCAGATGTGGAGGTGTATTAGCATGTGTAAAATAAAATTTATAGTTTTTCTTGAGTTCTCTTGACATCTCATTACTCTGCCAATAAATGCAATCATAGTATCTTTTACATCAGCTTTCTCGAAATACACAATTTGTAACAAACCACTTTGTTCCCCTAACCCCTTCAATTTTGAGAGATGTGGCTGTGGGGTAGTGTGAGGTAGACAATCTATCTCTAGTCTACTAATGTAATCCAGGCCATGTGAGTTTTGGTAATGAACTTTAGCAGTGTATTTCTGGATAAACGTTGAATTGGCAATACATGTGCTCCACCTATCGTCCATCGCCCATACTTACTACGTCTCGTGAAACTTTTCTTTGATTTCTCTTCAACATGTAAAGATCCAGAATACCATTGTGTAGAATCCTCTTCCGGACAGTACTCAACCTCGGATTTACTTACACAAAATACACCTCATATTTCTCACACGGATTGAAATCAGGCCGTTTGACAGGCCTCCTTCTAATCCATGATTTGGAGAACTTTTTAACCAGCGAATGGCTTAACGTTTTCTGTGTAGTGAGTTAGAGTTGATATGATAATCTATGTTCCAAGTTTTTATTGGAGAACTTCAGTACCAAGGCTGTATGTAACTGACTTTTAAATAAATATTTAAAAAAAAGTCTCAATACTTTAAAAGTATTGATTTTCTGAGAAAGTTCTCTGAAAAAAGAAAGAATGACTCACCACGATAATGTGTTTCCAACAGTAGAGTCTTTAGATTTACCTTAAGTTGAGAATTTGGTCTGGATTCGTTGAACAGTTCTCTAGGTGTATGTATGATAGTAGATACATCTGGACGACTAAATGCATGGACATCCAAAAGTAATTTTTTAAATATGTATAAACCATGAAACCTGTAAATTGATTGAAAGCTCGAAATCAGTAGTTTTACCTTGTAAAATATATTCCTGTCCTACTACCACTCGAAAGTAAAAACGCACTCCCTTGTGCCTACATGGTTATTCGGTTCGGAGATTCGTGTTCGACTCCTGGTAGGAGCTAATGTAGTTCGGATCCCATATTAAGCTGTAGATTTACGTCTCATATAATCTTGCTGCTGAACGGGATGCTAAAATTCAAATTAACCATCGAAAGTAAAAACGTTCTTTTATATGAAGTAAAATATATCATATGACGCAAAGGATGTGTTAGATCTTTTCATTTTTGGGTTCTCAGATTTAAATGTTAAAGAATCAACGTTGCCTCGGCCTATACTAACTTTTATCTATCGTTCATCTCTTGACTGTTCATTGTTACGTTCGGTCCGCGCATTAATGTTCTTACTTGAACTAAGTTCATTCAGTTTAACCGAGAATCTGATCTCCAGTCATTAAATGCTTCTGTGCAAGAAACGTTTAATTGGAGTGTAATTAGTTTTGCTGATTAAGTATGCAAATGGAGATTCTTTGCTTGTTACTCTTTAACTACGCAATCATTAGATGTATGTGTAAGCAGAATAAAAATTCAAGTACAAAGTCTTCTTATTGATTGGCTGGTTGCTCTTTTACGCCCAATGCCAGTCCCTCAACCGTTTTTAAACTCTGTACATATTTTATGATCTTTTCATGCTATAGTATGCTGCTGTATTTCTTTATATTTCACACGAGCATGAAACTGTTAATTGTTATTTTTTTAGTTACGAGTATTAATAAATAATAATATTTTATGATGTAATTAAGATTATCCACTTCCTAATTGGAAGAAAGGATCGATTTGCTCTCCGAACAAAGAGCATGTCTACTTTCATCATATTTTCTTTTATAAGTATGCTTCAAAATACAAATTGAAGGTAAGTTGAAGTTTAATTCCAATTTCATGGTCTACGCTGGCACAGGCCCGTCGCCAGGGGGAAAAAAAAATGCAAGGACTGATTATAAATTCAAGTTAAATGCTGGTTTTTACTTTCGATGACATTATGTGGAAGTGAAGAAAGTATTGTAATTGTTTTTTAAAAAAATCGAATTCGAGATTCCAACGGGCTTAAACGTCATGTTGAAAAAAATAGAAGAATGTTCTTCCGTTCATCTGGATATACATAAGGCGAGATGATTTAGCGTACTGAAACCAGCATTCTGTTTTGTTGTAATTTTTAGTTTTAATTTGGTTTGTGCCTTGTATTGGGTTGATTTTGGGTTTAGCATCCCTTTGAGCTTGGATTCCGAACCACACGAACTTCCGCCGGGAATCGAACCCGGGTCTCCCACACTAAAGACACTTGCGCTAACCACTTAGACACAAGAGAGCTCTACCATGTATTTGAAAACAGTCCGACCACTTTTATCTTAAATATTTAAACACAAGATAGAATATGGGAAATTTTAAAAGTAAGACGTGTGGTAGTTACAGATTTTTATTGAATAAACTGTGAGAGTTGAATAGGCCTTTTCTTGCAGGCTAGAAATCTTAAGAGCACAGTTCATAACGTTATGACTCTCGTTTCCCGAAATATGGAAAACGAAAAAAGCAATTTTAATTTATTTAATAGCTTATTCTTGGGTCAGCAATCCAATCCTTTGATTCGTTTGACACCGCTTCCCAGTCTTCTCTATCCTCTGCGAAACTTTTCATTTCCTTGCAATTTGTCCTCCTAATATATTCTGTTATTTGGACTGTATATTTCAATCATGACCTTCCGTTAGGTAATTTTCCTTTTATCTTTTCCTCCATAGCTAATAGGGTGTTTCTTCCACCTCATGGCTAGAGACGAGAAATAACAATTTTTGATATTTTCTAACATTAAATATTACAATTTTCGCATTTATGTCGTGCATTTTTAAATGTAGCAAGGTATATATTCAATACAAAAATGACGATATACCTTGATTAGGTGCACATTCGAGCTAATGTATTCACTGAAATATAGAAATTAATGCAAAAATGTAAATACTTCTTCTAACCTCATCCTTAGTTAAAAGATAACATGCAGCAAAACACTATTAAGTTTGTTCTCCTGTCAGTAACAATCATAATACTTGGAAAATAACCTCTTGGCATTAACACTCGAGACTGGCAACCATGTTGAGCGTAACGAGCTGACAGCAAACGACCCGTAGTTAATTTTTTAAACTGTTTAACAATGATACAATGTCAACTTCCTTATCCTCACTGTTGAGAACTTCAATAACCTTATTTTTAAATTCACGGTAAGCAACCAACAGATCATGAACATTTTCACCACAAAACAGTCAAAAGATTTAAACAACAGTTCAGTTTTGGCGATGTCTACATCTTTATGAAGTGAGACAGTTTCTGGATCAAATAACTCACGGTCAGAGCTTTTTCGTATATGCAACGTTTTGTATGTTAACTAGTATTGGAAATGGGCTTTTTTTTTTTTTTTTAGTTATTATTAGCAATAATAAACAAGAATTCCACTTTTTCGTTTTCATTCGCATTTATCGCAAGTAATGCCGAATTTCGCAAAAATTCGCGATAGTATAAACGTGATTTCTGGCTCTGAAACGAAAACTGAGATTTCCTGAAACATATACGCTTTTTTTTTTTTTTCAATATTTCGCACATATCGCATTAACGAAAAAGTTTCCTCTCTATACTCTTTCCAGCCTTAGAAAAAAGTAGATGTAAACAAACCTACCTGACTACCAGTGGGTAGATGACCAGTGTGATTGGTTGTTGGACTCACTGCACTAGTATCCTACCGCAATATAATCCCTAGTAAAATAATAATTTCAAATAAAGATATCTGAATTTATCCTACATTTTGTGATAATAAGCGCAATATATATAATATTTACCAACAGATGTAACTTTATTTCAACCTCATTCGTATCTGGACGTATAGTATTTACTGTGCGCATGCGTATGCGTTCACGCGCCTTCCCCACTCATTTAAAATTATTGTAGAATGCAGAGTTTCACGGCGACGATGTGTGACAGTAATCCATTTTCGTCTCGTGTTATAAAACACAAAAGAGGACACAGGAACAGCGGTAAGCTCGTTTATATAAGGATTTAAGAAAATACATATTTCCAATATAGCGTCAGTGCGTTAATTTTTTACTAACCAATTATAGCCTTAACATTGTGGAAATTATGCGACGTCAGTAAGCTAGCAGACGATCTTGCTGTTCACGTCTCTGGCTGCCGAAGCATGTGTGAGCCGCGGAGTAATACATTCCGCTTTGTTTATGTCTACTTTGTTCTAAGGCTGGAAAAAGTGTACTCATAACATATCCAATGATCCTGTTTCTTCGAAGTATTGTTCAGTATGTACTTTTCTTTCACCTACCAGCACCCTTTCATTGGATACCATATTCATCCATGTAATTTTCAGCTCTCATTTTGAAGAAATCCGTTCTCCGTTGTTTTTTTTTTTTTTTTTCTTCTAGAGTTAATTCCACACCCCTATACACCACACTCCATACATATGCTTTTCTTAAATTCTATTCCCGGTTTTTACCTTCGAAGGCCTTTATCTCGCCTGAGGTATTCTGAATTTTATATCTTGTTTGCACCTAACAGCATTTTGTAAATATTGATATACATTCTTTTCAGATTTGTCGTATTGTTACTACGAGTAACAAGATTCCAGCGCAAAGCTTAACAAAAAGTGCAAGAATACTGCGATACCTCATTTATACTGTCCGGACACTGTTTAATTAATTATTTTTACGTGCTTTGGTTGTGTAGTGATTTGTAAATAATTTTTATATGTAAATTTTTGTATTGAAAGTTTTGTTAGGCAAAGTAAAAATGACAGTAGCGCGAAATCATTTTTTTTTTTTTTTTTTTTTTTTTAGCGGGGTTTAAATATCGTAGTTACAACAGCGAAACTAAATATATCCTATTTGTTTTTCTATTGATTTTTGTTTTCAAAAAATACTTTTTGCATTAATCCTGTAAAAGAACACCTTTCAGGTTTAGTTTTGTTGAGCAAATTGGCAACATCGAAGCGGAGGAGGCATGATTTGTGCATTCTTTGGGCTTCTAGAATGTTGTCACATGATCTCGTGCTTTCCGCTGGATTGGCAGGAACAAAGTGTGAAGATGTAGATCTAGGACAAGACTGAAACAGTATCCGGACAGAAAGGGCATTTACGGATTTCAGTTTGTTGTGAGGAGGGATCATTGTCTCATTGTTTAGGACGCGAGAGAAGCCACGCAACGATGTAAAAGGAAAGAAAGAGGCTTTATACATCTGAGACCAGCTTCCGGATGCATTCTCTTAATCCATTTGTCTCACCTTACTGTCTTCGTGTCTTTTCTGATTATTTGTTTTGTTGTTGTGCATGGTTTTCGTGGATCTATTAACGGTAGTTGTACAAAAGCCGCAGTTTCAATCTTAGTACATACAATGCTGTTGTGTAGCATCTGAATAAAGGATACCTCCCATTACCAGTTCAGTTCATAATCGAATATCTTGTAGTAAAGCTAAGAATAGTGAATTTTCTCCTGCAAAGATTCTGAATTTTTACATTTTGGTATTCTGAGAGTTTGTTGATCAGAATTTCAGCTTGGGATTCGGTGGAGCAAGGATACTACTGTATTCTGCTGAGGCTGGGTTCGTTTCTTTTTTATCTGAGGTTACTTGTTGAATCATACAGAAATGTTGCTGGATTTATCAAGGTATACACAACAGTTAATAAACAAACAGTAATTGCAATGGTGCCATTCACCAGTTCGCATCGGTACACTAGAAGCGGTTGTTAAAATATTTCCAGTTCACAGAACCGTTTGTTATACCTAGATATAACAGTAAATTTTACACAGTTATACCCAGAAAATTTTAGTTTAACTACTTTGTTTTTAGGAATTCGTACAGCTACAGGGTTAAACATTTGATCTCTCAAAGGAAGGTGTAAGCGTTTATTTTTAATCTCAAATGCTCAGATATCAAGAATGAGAACTGGGTTCACATGAGTGTACTGGTAAAGGTTATTTATATTTGAAACGCATACATACCATTATCAACAATTGTTGATCCGTTGCTGGATTAAGGACTTCCCAATACTTTTTTACAAGCTTCTATCTTGGAGTGTTCGCAGTGCTACCATATTTCGGGACATCGCCTCATATTAGGATGTTGTGTAGGTCTCTACTTGTCACTTGTGGTATCCACTACAAAACTTGCTTTTGTCTACTTTGTATGGTTTATTTCCTAAGAGCTACTTAAGAGTCGGTTGTTGAAAAATTAGAATAACACCACTGAGTAAGCGACAATAAGCATATTTATTCGTATTACATATACGACAGTCGTTTCAAAAGTTGTATGCATTTTGCGTGCTCGGTTCATGTCAACCTGTTAGGGTTGTTTTACCATTTTTTTTTTTTTTTAAATTCAAATGCAATCTTGACTTGCAGTGATGATCTTTAGGTGATGCAATGATGCAGTGAATATGATCTTTAGGTTTAAGTTATCCTGTTAAATTACCACAAAATGCACAAGTATACACGTCAAAATAAAATTAAAAAAAAAAAAAGTAGGGCGTGCAACTCAATTCAGGGCATCGATTTCTTATTCAAGTGTTTGATTTGCAGCTTTCTGATATTTTATGTAAAGATTCGTAGGATGGTTCTAAGGCGATACCCAGAAGAAAAGAAAATCGGGAGAAAGGGGTCCGTAATGAAGAATAATTAAAAATATCGTCACTATAGAGATGCACTTGAAATACTATCTTATTAGTTGTAAAGTTGAAGATTTCTGGGAAGTGTATGCTTAAACTTTAGATAACATTGCTTAAATAAAATGGATGCCGCTAGGTAAGGGAATAGTAAATGCTAACAATGTGCGCTCCATATTTGGTTGAGGTAAAATCTATCTTGGGGAGCATTTGCTTTGTCTCATTTCCGGCATTACCTAGCAAAGGGTTTCTTTCCCCTTCTCTACTAATAACCATGGTGTCATCATTATTCGGCGGAAGTACGGAGATTCGCCTTATTGGAAGAGGGAATCTTGTTTGTTTGTCCACTACCCTTCCTGTTCTTCGTAATATGAGACATACCACTGTTGACAGAATAGCCACAGACAGACCGATGGGATTTCCTCTTCGTGTGTCAAGTTGAGAGCTGATCAATTTCCTTGTGGAAGACTACGGCAAACGGTTGCATAGTCACTAACTAATAAGAAAGGTAGCAGGGCTTCAGAATATTTGAAATATCCGACACTGGTACATTATTGAGTGTGGATCGTGCTGCATTGATCATAGTACTTGCTGCGAATAGATGCCAGACAGCAACTTCTGATATTTTTGTTCCCTTCTAGCTGTGTCACTGTCACTGTAGCCAGATTGAATGTGGATCAGAAAAATCTGAGAAACGTAGAATTATAAGATGAAGATGAAGATGATCCGGGGTATCGCTACAATAAAATATTTCAAAATGCACTCAACATTCGACGTAGTAATGCTTGTGGATACCCGTATCTGAAACGTGTGTTGTAAAACATATTAAGCAAGCGTACGTCCAGAGTGAGAAATGGGAGTAGAAGCAGCAGGGTTCTTCCAAGTACAAGCCATCTCCAACAGATGCTATATTTCTTCTCGTTCCATTGTTTGGGAATAGGACACATGTCATGTGA
The DNA here is from genome assembly GCF_964235325.1 of Thermobia domestica. NCBI lineage: Eukaryota > Metazoa > Arthropoda > Insecta > Zygentoma > Lepismatidae > Thermobia > Thermobia domestica. The sequence goes on from NC_137462.1 coordinate 9,266,510, forward strand.
ACACATACACGTCACACCATAAAGCTGTAGCTCCCCCGCCGTGGGAAAACGCCTACGACGATCGCAAACACATATGTGTTCCAAAAACTCAGCAGCTCTCATTTCATTTCTCAACACCCGTGAAGTTCAATGATCTTTTATGGCTTTTTTTAAAAAAAATAAAATAAAATACAAAACTTTTAATTGCAAAGCTATACCCAACTATAAGAAGGGTTATCCAGGTCAAGTTCAAGGTCAAAAAAATAATTATACTCTATCTGCATTGTGGATAATTAATTATTGCACTTTTCAAACATGTTTAGAACATATCATTTATAGCATGAATTTTAGTATCTTAAACAAATGTCACAGATGAATGTTTTACAAGAGCGTCATTAAAACTTAGATAAATATTACTTTGTAAATCAGTTTGTTGGCAGGAAATGTCACAAAAGTTTGCACATGCCGATGTGCTTAAGGTTAATGTTAAATAGTCAAAGGTTGTTAAGATAAACAAGATTAGCAAGAAACAAGATGGGGGAACAAGATGGCGACGGACATCTTTACACCTGGAGTGTCATGCTCTTACAATTGTGCAATTGTGAATTTGTTCATAATTTTAAATTTTGACCAAATTTAGTTTCTTTACAATTTTTATATATTATTACATCCTTTTTATATGTCCTGAGCCTCTAACCCGCAAATAATTTTACAAATAGTGTGAAAACAAATTTACTTAGAACAGGCGAATTCGTCCATGTTGGAACGCGCCATTTCATACAAACCTACGTTTTCAAAAACAGTTAAAACAAATTTAGTGAAGCAGTCCACTGGGCTATAAGGCTGGGACTTTCTTTATAAATTTCCCGAAAGGGAGATAACTAGAACTAGAACTAGAAACAAGATGTATGAAGATATATATGTCGTAAGTACATAGAGTAAAAAGATTATATAAGTATATGAATTAGTTGGATTCAAAAGAGATTCATGGGAAAAGATTTAATAACAAGGATACGATTAAAAGGTAGAATAAAGAGTTCTGGTTATTGTATTCTGGTTATACATAAGAGTCAACCCATTAGTTTGATTTATAGTACAATTCCGGATAGTTTAAGATAATTATTACTTTATGTACCAACAGTAGCTAAATACCCTTTAAGAAAGTAACATCATTTTATTCCTTAGAAAGTAACACAGTTAAAATTTCCTAAGAAACATTTTTTCCCACTGAATATTGAGGAATTTTGTGTATGAGTGGGAGTAATCCCCAGCATCTTCCCTGGACAGTGGCATATGCAGAATATCAAGAGGGGTTCAAACACTCAGTTTCATATCCTTTCACGACAGAAGTGATTTTTTAATATATACGAGGTGCGTTCGGAAAGTAACCTCCGATTGGTCAGTATGAGTGAAGTAGTAGGTGCAGCGCTATCATCTTTGCACAGACGTACGCGGTAGATCAGTCTGCACCCATCTGTGGTAGAGTGAAGATTGTCCGCTCACTAGTTCCACTGTTGTAGCGTCTCAAAATATATGCTGGAATAAAAAACCCCGCCAAGTGCGAAGTGCGACCTGTTATACGTTTTCTTACGGCAATACAAAATTCGGCAGCAGATGTTCATCGGGAACTTTGTGCCGTGTGTGGACCAAGTATGATGAGTGAAGGAGTTGGTCGTGAATGGGTTCGTTTCTTTAAAAAAAAAATGAACGAACAAACATTCAAGACAAAGAGAGGAGTGGCAGGTCATCAGTGGTCACCAATGAAATCGTGCAGAAAATTGTTGGAAAAGTTGGTGAAAATCAACGTTTCACAATCTCAGAGCTTTCACAATGCATATAAGGAAGTGGTTGGATCTGAGCGATTTGGTGATGATGAGGAGCTCAAAGATGCCGTCACAGGCTGGCTCAAGGCACAGGCCTTTTTTTTTTATGCTAACGAAATTTCTAAGCTAGTACAAAGATATGATAAGTACTTGAATGTTCATGGAAACTATGTTGAAAAATAAGACCAAAGAAGTAGTTTTTATATGTATATAATGAATTCTTCTTATTTAGTTTGCCGTTTCTTTCTTTCTTTCTTTTTTTTTTTTTTTTTAACCAATCGGAGATTACTTTCCGAACGGCTCTCGTAATAAATGTTTATTTCTCCAAAATTTCTTTCTCTAGGGGTGTGTAAACCCCAAACTTCCTTTGCATATGCAACTGTCCCTGTGTATTCATACTGTTAAAATTATTTGAATTGAAATAAATGTTAGGGCATTTATTTGCTATTCTTGAAACTACCTAGGTACACTTCACTTTCGAATAATTATTCTGTTATTTGAATAGCTAATGATATATATATATATAAAAGTTTTGTTGGCCTATGCTAATAGAATTACAGTAGAGTCCCGAAAACTCGGACTAATGTAGACCGAAGGGTGGCTGAGTTTGTGAAAATGACGGGTTATCGGGAATACGGTTAAGAAAAAGTAAGTACAAGTTTTTCCTTAGAAAATACAGTACTGTACTTGTATGTATTGTTTGCTTGACAATAAACTGCCGAATTACCCCTAAACAAAGGAAAAGTGCGTAGTTTATGAAGGCATAGAGCTTTACTATACATGAAATTGAAAATTAATGAATTCACGCTGTACAGTGATTTACCTGATAAGATAGACCTCAGTTTTGACCTGTTAATGACCTTGAATGGGTCTACACGCGGGCTTTTATCGCCGTGCCAGGCTGTGGCAGAGCTATCCGGACTGCCGGATTATCGAGTGCCGAGTTTTAGGGACTCTACTGTGTTGAATTTTTAATAGCACCAGTGGGCACTCCTGTTGTATTATTTGCAAGATCTTTATTTATTTATTTATTTAATAATATGGGAGTTCGCATTTCAAGAAGCAAAATGAATGCAGCTATCGTGATGTTTCACGACCTTAGTAGATATAGTCGGTCCGTTTTCAACACTGACTCATTTTGTAATGATAATCGTGATAATGTTATCGCCTCGCCTCTCTGGCCGTAATGGGACAGGGGAATCTGGTTAGTTATTTAACTATTTTCTAAACTACTGCTTTTAAACTTTGATAAATCTATTTACTTGAATAATGGTTCGAATATTAAAACGAAGCGGCACTATTATCGAATTGTCTTTGATGGGAGAAGTTCATTTAAAACGGACAGACTGTTTTAAGAAACAGTCTCTTGATTAAATAATAGCTTTTGGTTTCAGTTTTCAACACATGTAATCTCGAAGCTGTTAGAGCTAAAACACCAAGCGAAACTTAATTTTTCTCCATCCGTAGAGAGAGAAAACTTCGATTCATTTTATCGTCTTCACCCTTCGCCTATTAGTTTAATTCTCTGTTCCCATGCTAGTATTTAGTATTATAGTCTTCGATTTTTTTTTTTAGCACTGTTGCTGAACGTCAGATGAATAACATCTCTATTCCTCCCCCATTCTTAGTAAGTATTTAATACATGATGACGTACGGGTTGGTGACATTCAAGCCAATTAATCTGAAAGGGATTTGTTGCATCCCTAACCAGCCTACAGCATTAATGGACTTTTTCTCCTTGATGCTAAAATCGCAGATTTTCTTAGAGCCGTTTCCCATCTCCCCTTCCCCTGCTCTTATGTTGCCTATGCATGATAAGTGTTGTTAGAGGGAGGGAAATGCGGGTGGAATATTGTGTGTGGAAGTTAATTCTCCCGCCCCCAGCAACAGATTCACTTCCACATGTTCAGACAAGGGTTAGATGCTGCCCTGCCCTCCAGTGCCTTATTGATATTCAGTGGTTGGTGTGAATTGCTTGTTGGCGATGATAGGCCAAGGGTTTCGAATAAACAAGTTTTCGTTGTTACGTTGCCAACTATCACAGTCTTTCATTGTTGGAGTTTGTAGTCTCAACTCCATACGTTTCACTCATAAAAAGAGTACTTCGTTCTGTCTAATTGTAAAGAATAGTACTCTGACAGAAGAATGTGGACGGAGGAGCTGACGTCACACACACACACAGTGATATAAGTAGAAACCAAATACAGGGTGGGTCGTAAACAGGCTGACGTCCCTTGTTTTCTTCATTCACACAAGATGGATCCCAGGATGGTACCAAATATATACAGTAGAGCGTCGATTATCCGAAGTAATTGGGGGACATGGGTGTTCGGAAAACTGGTTTGTTCGGATAATCGGACTGTACATGTTTATTTGCCATGCGCGGAGCGGCACGCCTCAACTCTAAGCTGGCGCAGCTGTTGCTGTGAACAGCTTTGATACTGCCACTACTTCTACAGCCAGTGCCAAACCGACAGAAGTGTGCTGATTGTTCAAACATAGCGACTGGCGGCTTGGCCGGTCAGCAGCGCCTTATGAAGGCCCCATTAGAAGCATTGTTCCGCCAGCGGTGGCTCAGTGCGGCGACTACTGTGGGAAACTTGGTTTGGGAGTGAGGGGGATGATGGACGGTAGGGTGGGAGAGTAACAGGTGCGAGCGGGTACACAGTTCGGTTAAGCGGTCGTTCGGTTGACCGACGTTCGGATAATCGACGCTCTACTGTAGTAATATTTTCCATAAGTAGAAGCTTTGCTTTGTATATACTTAAACACAAACAAACTATTTGCTGAGCAAAACAATATATTCACATAAAAAAACTACATACATGTTACAGTTTATAGTTTACGTGTTTATAGATAGTGTCTGATGAAGCCAAAGTGTTAGTTGACGAAACTGTAACACATATGTGGTTTTTTATGTGAATATATTGTTTTGCTCAGCAAATAGTTTATTTGTGTCTAATATATAGGTCGCAGGCCATTTCCGTCCTTTCCCCCCTTCCCCGGATAGTGAGCTCGTCGAGGCACGCCATCTTCATGCGTACGGGGGTAACATGTTTTATTTTTTGAGTAACATGATGGGTTGTTTTGGGGTAATACGGAGGTAACATGACCACATGCCTGTGGCGTTTGTGGTCCCGGCTGGGAGAGCATTGAACACATTACAGTGGTAAGGGGTCCTTCGTAACCTGTGCTATGGGGATGGCAACAGTGTCCTTGGCTCGATCCTAGCTCTCGCCAAGTAGGTCTTATGGTGGACAAGCACCGTATGAGTGGGTTTGCTCGAAGTTTTCCCATTTTGTGTATTCCACCAATTCATTCATTCTCATCATCATCATCATCTCTAGCCTATACGGCATAATCGTGGGACGTAGAACCAAAAGATTTCAAGTAATGGCAACACGAAAAAGCTTTTCCCCGTTGGATAGAAGTGGAAAGTATTGAATAAAATGCATTTATCTATCGGCTGATGACAGTTTATCTATGGATGCATTTGGGCTTAGCTTCAAGTGTGGGGAATTGTTTGAGAGAAAATTCTTTCGGAGGTGGCTCAGTGGTAGAGCGTTTACCTCCGGTGCTTGGAGTCCCTGGTTCGATCCCAGCTTGCGTCGTGTGGACTTTGTGCTGGACAAACACCGTGCTCGTGGGTTTTCTCGGGGTTCTCCCGTTTCCTCCCACTTTCTTCATTCCACCATTTCCCTCATCTCTCATCATCATCGTCTTCTTTAGCCTAACCGGCATAATCGTGGGATGTAAAACTTAAAGATTTCATTTCATTTTCATTTCAAAATTCTTTCGGGAATATAATAGATATCGTTACTGAATGTTATTCTTTGAGCTTAAGGAATAAACGGTACCTTTGAGAGAGGATTTATAGATATAATGAATTTCTATGCCTCGAAAGTACCACACAAGGTTTAACTTTCGTACATCATCATATCTAAAAGATAAGCGGCATATTCCTAATAGAGATTACAGTTTATCTTCTTGAAATGTGCAAAAAATAATCCGTGATTAATAGTATCATGAAAGCGTTATCTTTCATGTGATTTCTTTGTTAATGCCAGAGATCACGGGATATATATTTGTTAAATAACAATTACTAATTCCAAATTGCCTGTTTTACCTTTAATAAAGCTTCGTTTGCAATATATATAGCAGGAAATTAAACCCTTTTTCAGGTAGATAAATCTTGGGAATGTTGCGTGACATAAGAAGGTCTTAACGTATAGTTTTCTTTTGCTCATTTCTCAAGGAATTGCTCTTGGCCCCAATGGGTTAACCTATATATCGTTCTCCCACGTTCGGAGAAGAGTTTGTTAATAGTTGCTTGCACAGAGCATAAAGAAATATTTGTGTAAAATAGTTCAGTCGCTTATCCTTGACCAACAGTCAAATGAATTGGTTTTCCGAAGAAATGTCTTTTCATTGAAAGAAAATTACGTGAGCAAGTATGCAGTTTTCATCTTGAAACTAATTAAGTGTAAGACCTTAACAGTGTCGAGTACATGGCACCATCTTTTAAAGATAAAAAGATCCAATATATTTCAGGGGGGCGCGGTGGCTCAGTGGTAGAGCGTTCACCTCCGGTGCTTGGGGTCCGTGGTTCGATCCCAGCTCGCGCCGTGTGTACTTTGTGGTGGACAAACACCGTGCTCGTGGGTTTTCTCAGAGTTCTCCCGTTTCCTCCCACTTTCTTCATTCCACCATTTCACTCATTATCACCGTCTCCTTTAGCCTAACCGGCATAACCGTGGGACGTTAAACTTAAAGATTTCATTTCATTTTTTTCTTCAATACTATAGATGCGTGTGTCTGTCATGTGATTTGAAGCACGTCTTCACCGCTGGTCTACTGACTAGCACGTTCGGCTTCAGTGCACGTGATTCCGGGTTCGATTCTCTGTGGGTGGTAAAATAATTTCGCAGTCGTTCAGTTTCATTAATCATCCGTCTCCTTTAGCCAGAAACGGCATAAGCGTAGGACGTTAAACTTTTTTTTTAATATTTCATTTTCTGAAATGAAGCTAAATTTATCACAACTGAGATCATCTATAGTCATGAAACAGAAATATGTACAAAAAAATATGCAGGCTTTTCTGGTTAAATTAAAACAGAAAATCAAGTCCACAGTGGCATCCAGCCTTAAATATTGAAATTACCCAGAATAGTCGGCCATTTCCAGGAAAATCCTCGAAAAAACAATGAGATATTGGTATCGGTATTTTGATGCATGCACGTATCTTCACAGAAATATTAATTCTGCTGACAGGAAATAATAATAATAATAATAATAATAATAATAATAATAATAATAATAATAAAAATAAAAATAATAATAATAATAATAATAATAATAATAATAATAATAATAATAATAATAATAATAAGTTTAAACTTTTCCCTTTCTTTCTACTTTTTTCTTTTAACAAAAAGTACGCCATATTTTTTTGGTTGAATGATAAGAGGCACTTCGGTAGAAGAACCTCAGTTCTACAGATCAAAGGTAGCTTTTAATGGAAATGGGCCCGGCCAGTCCCAGTCTTACTTGTCTGTAAGTCTTTGTAATGTACACGGGGAATATTGAAGTTGATAATACGTATGTAGTAATACTGTATGATACATCTAAGAAATTGAAATTGTACAGTTTGTCGTGAGAGTTTATTGCGTCTTTGTTTGTGGCGTCCAGTAAATAAATAAACGGAGGATCTGAGACTGCTGATGCATGACCAACATAGAAATCCCTTTTTAAACTTTACGGCTGAGAATAAAGCGAATGCTGTGAATGAAATACGGATGATTTCATGGGTAGGATCCATTACGACGTGACACGTACCTTTTCAAGTGCGAGGTAATAATCAGACATGGACAAGCAATGCATCTTCAGGTTGGGGAGGAAGAAAAGTTCATGGCGGTCGGTGGCATTCACCTTTTTGCTAATCGAAACCCAGGTCACGAGAAAACAGTAAGGCTCGGCCGTCACGGACCTTTTCTTTTAATGAGAATCCATTTTTGGCGGCGAGCAGTTATTCATTACAGGAAGTTATAAAATCACGTAGTTTCCGTTCTAAAGAAATCCAAAGCAGTGAACAGTTCTTGTGGGCAGAACATGATTTTGCGCGCTGTTAATCGTTTTCTGAACAGTTCAAAGTTCTCAACACTGTACTGTAATGAATTTCAAATCCCACAAGTGATAACACGATGGAAATCGAAAGGTTATAGAATTATTATTTATGAGATCAGAATTGCTTGCTCTGAATTATGAAGCTCCTCCGTTTGTTTAAGTATTTTTAGAATTTAAGGGTCTTCACTACAGCGAAATTAAACTACCGCTGATTTTAGAGTTTTTCTGTAATACCTTCAAAACAAATAAACATATTCGAAAAGCAGAAACGTAGTGAACTAGACAATTCAATTTTGCATGTGATACTACCTTTACCACAATTCACCCATCTGCTTTTGGTATGCCGCATTTACAGAACCAGCAAAAAATACTAAAACTAGCTACAGTTGCAAATCGTAAGAAGATAGATGAGTTGTGATAACGGTTTCACATGTAAAATCGTATTGTCTAGTTCACTACGTTTCTGGTTTTCGAATATTTGTATTTGTTTTGAAGATATTACAGAAAAACTCTAAAATTAGCAGTAGTTTAATTTCGCTGTAGTGAAGACCCTTAAGAAGTGTCAAAGCCAGCATGGAATTTTCCGAAGAAATTGCAAACAGAGATATTACTAACTAAACCAGACGTGTGCCTGCAGACTACATAACAAAACAATCAAATTTGCACGCTAAGAGTTCCCCGCAAATCTCGGGGGGAAATCTCATGGATCAAGAGTGTTATATAACAAAAATGGTGAAAATGAAGGCATTAACGTGTCGAATCGAATCAAGACATATTGGAAAATGTTATGATAAGCGGGGTAAAAGTGAGGGGGAACGCGGAGGGATGGCGTCCTCCCACCTCGAAAAAATATGTATGGCGTCTCCCCAGTTCTAAAAAATTACAATGGGCAAAGATAAGCAGCGGGAACGGCGTGGCGTCATGCCGCTACCTACCGTCCCCCCACCTTTTCAGATCCACTTTTACCCCTGGTGATGATCGGGAGTCCTATTGGAACATACTCATATGAGGTGAAAATAAAAGACATTGGGATTTTTTTAAACGCTAATGTTTTATAGAACAATTGAAGAGAGTCTGAAGAGAGTCACGGGAGATTTTTGTTGGCCCTATTATAGAAAATGTCAGTTGGCAATATTGCTTCTTGAGATCTAGGAAACTGAAGATTTCTTCTTCCCCTTACATGATTGTGAAAGTTGGTGAACATTTTCTCCCTGACCTGGGCTGATTGTATTGTCTCTCCATCTTTGCGTTGGGGAGAAGCTCCACAAGAGGAGTGATGTTAGGCTATAGGATTTCTTTACAATTCGAATGGGGTCAGGGAGGAACGACATTGGAAGACTTCAGTAATTGCTACGGTCTCTTTCTGCTTCTTCAGATGTTGGTTCTCAATAATACGTAAGAGCTATATTTAGGACAGGGATCGTCTACTAAAACATGGGCTTACTCTTTAAACTCATGTTTCTCAACATATTTCAGTCTGGAACCCACGTTGAACGGCATTAAAAATCATGGGATACAGAAGTATAAAGGAAATTTCAGTGTTATCTCAGAAACTAAACAGTCAAAACACTGTTATACTCATAAATGAGCAAGGTGGATAATTATTTTCTTTGATTAAGCTAGAAAGGTTGTACTAAATGGTAATTGGAGATGAAAAAAGGATGCTTTTTTGGATGGCGTTTTCTTTCATTATAAGCCGGTGTGTGAAAAAAAAACTGAAATTTTAGTTTCATTGATTTTTTGCGAGTTTCTTATTAAAATACCACCTGTATTTTTGTATATTGGATTCTAAATTTAGAAAACAAAAATTAGTTCCATCATCATTCACTACTTATAAGACTTATTTTCAGTCTGAGGGGAGACGGTGGCTCAGTAGTAGAGCGCTTACCTCTGGTACGTGGGGCTCTTGGTTCGATTCCCGGCCAAATAAGCTATTGGTGGGCAACACCGTGTCCGTGGGTTTTCTCGGGCTATTCCATTTCCTCCCACATTATCATCCTACCAGTTTTTCCATCATCATTCACTTTCTGTAATCCTCGCCCCCTTGTCCTAAAAGGCATAACGTGGGACGTTAAACTAAAATATATTTTCAGCTGGGGTCAAGGGTGCCGGGAGCCAAGGGGACCCGGGCCCCCCAAAGCTCATGTGGGCCCCTATTGTATTTGTGCATATACAATATTTGGAATAATTTGAATGTAATTTGTCTTAAAATCCTCATATATATATATATATATATATACCTTCTGCATCTGAATGCCCCCTTCCCCAAATTTACATAGAAATCGGTGCCCTTACCTGGGGTGGCTGTCTTAATTATTTTCAGCCTGGATTTTTTCTGTCGCTAGATCTATTACCATTTTTTATTTATATTCATATGCATAAAATTAAAGCTGGTAATAGTAGTTTTGGGTCTGATGTTTGTTTAACGATAGTAAAACTTCATTATTGACGAAACTACTATTTTTCTTACTAGTGTAATGTGTCATTATTTTTGAAATAGGAAATTTGGGTGTTGCGCCTTTAACCATCTACCACTAGAGTAGAATGTAGTAGAAGGTTAACGACCTCAATAAATACTGTATATATATATATATATATATATATATATATATATATATATATATATATATATATATATATATATATATATATATATATATATATATATATATATAGATACACGTAATATACGTACGTAAAATGTATCGTTTTCAGTTTCTTTTCCGTATATTTAAATGCTTCCTTTTTTTTCCAAATAATTATATATATAGGGACTGACAATATTTTGACATGTAAATGGCACAGGTAGACATAATAACATGTTCTACTGACAGAAAAATGCTGAATGTTCATATTTTTGTTCCTTTGAATATGGTGCCTAACAATTAAGTTCTATTTTCTGGATATCTGATTGTAAATTTTTGTAGGATATCATTCTTGTTTTCGTGCTCTGTTCGGGGGAGTAATTGTGCTAAACGTCTAGCTGTAAAATGCCGGAAGTTGTCGTGAGAATTGTATTGTAGCATGATGCTACGCCTGACTGCTCAAAAGTAACCTCGATGGGTACTCTATTGTTTTTTTATTATATTACCCACTTTCTGTAAATAGTTTTCAAGCACTTCAATTTATTACTTCATTTATTGCCCTTTAGTGTTTTGTTTATCTTGTGTAGTATTATATATAGGTGTTACAATTTAGTATGCATACTGTGAAACGAATCTTATTTCTTTTAAAAATAAAATAACTCAGTAATAATTTATCCTTGCATTTTGTTTCATCTAAGTTGAATGTACGAGTAACAGATTAAAAGTATCCTTTGATTTATGACAGTATTGAGCACGCTTTCATTGTGGCTTATAAAGCGTATAAGGTGATTAATGGTACAAATATGGAAAAGAAATAAAATTACAGCAAAAAAAAATCTAATATTAAGAAGGTGAGCGCCTAAATGTCCTCTTCGGCCAACGATATTAAATAATTTGAATTTTCCAGTCACAGTGTAGTCATGTTTATTTTGTGTCTTGTCTTCAACTCATCCTTTGATATATTGCTGTAACAACAACTGAAAGATGAATAGATATACTGGGTGGTTCAAATGCCTTGTCACCCCCTACGACAAGGTGTAAGAACAATAGAATATTTTCAGTTACATCTATCGGATATAATTGATCACTATGAAACGTCCAAAAGGTCTATATGAACAGTCATCATTTACTTGACAGAAAATGGTCCTGTGTGATAATTTGCGAAGTGTTTCTATGGTGATTCTACTCAAAGACTGCCTTAAAAGGGTTCTTCAACTGTTAGATTGTCTGATATCGCTTTTGGAAAACGTGTTCCGTTATATTACTTCTCAGAAAGTTGTCTCAAGACATGAAGTCAATCGAGAGGCGCTGAAGTTATGATCCTCGCCTAATCTAACTATATACACTTCCAGGGGCATCATTCAGGAGGGGGCAGGTTGGGGCAATTGTTCCCCCCCCCCAAGAGTTTGAGAAATACATATACTTTAATCGATTGTCTACTAATATACTAGTACAAAACGTGAAAATCTTATGTCTGTTGAGTCCCCCCCCCCCTCAAACGAAGTCTGAAATGACGGTCTTGTATACTTCATTCAGGTATTCCATAACAGGTAATAGTATAGTGGGTTGAGTATTCGTACATTTCTAGCACTAATACAGAAGGTTACAAGACATTGGACAACCTTATATATGTTGAATGGATTTCTTTTGTTTGGTCATCCGATGGACGTATTCATGACTTACCGACTATCTGTTTATGTTCCAAATATAACCTTAGCAAGGACCAAGGTCGCACCCAGATTTTTTTTTTTTTGGGAGGGGTCCAAAGTTTTAAGAAAGTGTACAAATGTATATGGAGTTGTGAACTTTTTTTGGGATGGGAGGGACCCTGTGGACCCTCCACTTGAATGCGCCTCTGACAAGAACATGAAAGTTTGAATAATGTAAGAAGATGGACACGTTTATGTTAGCCTCCGAACGCGGTCCCCAGAAGCTTTTTACATTTTATCTTAGCGCTAGCGATAAACAAACATTAGGGTTGTCCGTCGGCGTTGTGTGAAGTCAGTGTTTTTACAAAAGCTCATTCATATGTAACTGTTTGTTACACATATTGTTATTTTTATTTTCCCTTAGGCCTATACAAGTTAAGTTTTAAGTGTGAGTTACAAGAAGAGTGTAATTTAGTGTACGAGCTGGTTCTTCAGAAACAAATAAAAGTAGCCTTATGTACAGTATTCTAATTACTGTATGTACTGTATAAAACACTGTACCGATAAAAGAGCATACCGTACAGTATATTTAGGCCTAAATGGCATTTTCTTGGTCATTTTCGAAAACTCGAACAATTTGAAAATCTGAACTACCTGTGGTCCCAATTAGTTCGGATTTTCGTCTTCCTACTGTATGAGAAAGATTTTAATTTTCCTTGAAACGAATGAGGATTTTTTAATTGTTTTTAAATCTTTACTTGCTAAAAATGAAGTATAATAAATTTAATTGTACTAAAATTGAATTTTGACATTTAAATGCCAAATCATATATTACAGAAATCACTTTCCACAAATCAAGGAAAAATCAGCAAAATTAAACCATTAAAATCCACATTTATTTCAAAGAGAATACTTCCTTACACATTTACATCATTGGACTGAAATCCAAGATTGTGTATTTGCTGATCAGATCTCTCTGCTATGCATGGGTTTGTTTACGGGGCAAGAGTTGAGACAACATAACAGGAATGAAACTACAAACCTTTATGTTATAACCATATGACATACAGTATGTGCAATCAAGGCGTCCACGGTATTACGTGTATTTATATCTTTTATAAATTCTGATACCTAAAAGAAATCCGAGCACTCCTTAAATTTGTTGCGTGGACTATCGATTGCAAAGATTGGTCTTGGCTTTGAGATGCTCAGTAATTTGATGGGTTTGGAGGTTCTTTACTTTTGTGATAAATCTTTGCAGTATTTAGTGCTTATTACTGATTGAATTGGTATTTTCACTCCTCCCACCGTAGAAGTCAATCTGCAGTGCATTTCAAATCCTTTGGTATCAAAACTGAAGTTAAGATCTAAGGTTTAAGTTTAATACTGTTAAGGGTCTTCACTACAGCGAAATTAAACTACCGCTAATTTTAGTTTTTCCCGTAATATCTCCAAAACAAATAAAAAATATTGGAAAAGCAGAAACGTAGTGAAGTAGGTAATACGATTTTACATGTGATACCTTTACCGCAATTCACCTATCTGCTTTTGGTATGCAACTATTTACAGAACCCGCAAAAAATGCTACATCTATCTACAGTTGCAAATTGAAAACAGATAGATGGGTTGTGATAACGGTATCACATGCAAAATCGTATTATCTAGTTAACTACGTTTCTCCTTTTCGAATATTTGTATTTGTTTTGAAGATATTACAGAAAAAAAACTAAAATTAGCGGTAGTTTAATTTCGCTGTAGTGAAGACCCTTAAGTGACCAGGGGTCCAGTGTAAAATGCCCACATCTTTGTAAAATTATTATTTTAATAAATAGTAATTACCAGTTATTATTTTTACTAATAATATTTTTTTGTTTCATTTTAGGTAAGTGCGAATGAGTTGTTTTCTACTTTGTGCTGCGGGTGAGTAAAATATTGTCTTGGACATGTGCTTTTTATTATTAGTGTGACACGTTTGTTCAACGTAAATATGCGTATAGATTTGAAACAACACTATACAGTTGCATGTGAATAATTTTACAACTGATCCATAGATATGCTATGGGAACGGTGAGAAATGATAAAGTAGCCTTTATCGAACCGAATGGTTACAACGTGGTCATGTGGTCGATTTCTGGCGGGATTAGAATTCTTAGTGTTGGCATAGCTCTGTAAGTTGGTAAACCACTTGAATTAGGAGTGTGTATACATCTTACGCAACACAGCACGAACATCCAGCGGCTGGGAGTGAACTTAGGGCTTAAAAAAGTAGCAATGTAACAGTGCAGTAATTTATAATAAAAATTGAATTTTTGCATTTCCCGCTCATCCTCCATTTCACGGTAAGATAAATGTATATTTGAAAATATAAAATATGTAAATAAGTCCTTATATCTGTGGGGAGTAGAAAGTTCTTTAGTTTCATTTTTTCACGAAGAGATTAACATTTTGTATCCTGAGCATTATACTAATCTGCTAATCTTAACAGTACTGTGGGTTGTCTATCAAGCAAGAATGATATCCATAATTACTCCCATATGAATAAAAGGGAAACAGTTTCAATTTAGCATTGTATTCTACAGAGAAATAAGTATTTTGTATCGTGAGCATTCATCGCACGCTTATGCTCTTTAGGATCAGGTACAGGATAATTAAGGCAAGTGAATGAAGATGGAATAATCCGTGGAATGCGATTGTGGGAGGAAGGAGCACCCCGAGAAAACCCATGGACATGATATTGTGCACCACAAACTTAGTTGGCCGGGGTGGTTAAAATTCGAATAATTGTTAAAATATTGAATATTCGAATATAACGAATATTCGAATAATTTTGTGATTGTGATTTCAGTTCAGCGACCCATTCAGCAGCGAGGCTATATGAGAAATGAAACTACAGTGTAACGTGGGATCCGAACCACATGAGCTCTCGACAGGTCGAATAATTTTAACAGTACTTACTCCAGTGGTGCCCCCCCCCTCATATCTATGACGCACCCCCCCTTAATTGCCTATCCGTAGGTGTTCTTCCATAAAAAAAAATCTTTATGATTAATTTTTACACCATCTCAAACATATTTACATAGATTTTTAACCCCCCCCCAAAATATTTCAATGACGCAGTTTGCGTCATAGCCCCCCCCCTTGTGGGCACCCCTGCTTACTCCCATAGGAATACATAGAGGGGGATCGATTTTTGATTGTCCATATTTTGGGATCGAATATATGGATCACTTCCATCAACGAGCTAGATTCTAACATTTGACTTTCTTTGTCCTGGCCGAAACAGATGAACTCTTTCCCGAACGGCACATGGACAGGGTAGATATAATATAAAGAGTTTTTTGGTTCTAAATTCCTTAAACATAAGTTAAAAAGGCCGAGAATTTTACACGTACAAAAGACTTGAATTATTTTAGAGTTGTTCACAGGATAGTAACCTCTTCAGCTTCCTATGGAGCTGGTGGTAACCACTGTGGAAAGCTTTCACCATAGTATCCTATAATTTATCCTAATTTAGCCATAAGTAATGCTGGAGGGAAGCAGTGGGCATAGCTGCTCTGTGAGAAGACGAGAATCTCTTTCTCTCTTTTTTTTTTTTCCATTTGATCTCTGAGCATAATTCTCCCCTTCCTCTCACATGTTCTTGGCTTCTGCGAGTATCATTACATTGCAACTAACGCAATTCATTCCGATGTTCGGCCACGAAGGAAGGGAGGAAAACTGACCCCTTGTGGTTGACACTAATGATTGGTTGCTATGGTAACGAGGCCCCTTTTTTCCCCTGTATTCCCTTTGTGCTACGTTCACTCAGATGGAGGAATTTATATATATTATCCAGGTGAAATTACAATGGAGGAGACTGAGTTTCTCCTGTTGTACTCAGATTTTCGATTTTCTCGAATAATATCTCTCGAAAAAGGTTGCAAGGTTTTCAATGTATGTTGTAAATAATGTGAAGAACTTAAATTGTTCGTTTCATAATACGGTATACTTTTTTTAAAAAATCTTAGAACAGTGTTTCTCAAGCTGTTGTCTGTGGATCACTAGTGGTCCTTAAAGTCTGCTCTTGCTGATCTCTTAGATTGAACATTATTCGAAAAACAACAGGAAAATAATAGTTCCACTGGAAATTCAAACAAAACAAAAAAAGAGGCCGAGATGGCTCAGTGGAAGAGCGTTCATCTCTGGTGCATGGGGTCCTTTGTTCCATCCCAGCTCGCGTCAAGTGAACCTTGTTGTGGATAAACACCGTGTGCATGGGTTTTCCCGGGTTCTCCTGTTCTCCTTTCACTTTCTTCATTCTACCATTTCCTTCATTTTTCATCATCACCATCTTTCTTAGCCTAGCGAGTTCCTCCATGGTTAAGCGGTTAGCGTACGCGCCTTTGACGTGGGAGAGCCGGGTTCGATTCGCGGCGGATCCTTATGTTCGGATTCCACGTTAATCAGTAGGTCCCTTCTCATTATAGCCTCGCTGCTGAAAGGGACGTTAAACCCAAAATCAACTCAACTCCTATACCCTAGCCGGCATAACCGTGTTACGTATAACTTAATCATTTCATTTCATTTTTTTTACAAAACAAAAATGAATAAAGAAGAAAGAAATATGATACCCTTAAGAAGTATCGTTTTCCTTGCTTTTGAATAATTCACATATTTTTGTGTTACATTATTCCCTTTCTTCAGTTGAGGAACATGTCTATTTTCAAATATGGCAACGTCTACCTTGTGGTGCTGAGAAAAAGATGTCTTGTTGAAGCATACATTTATTTCCATATGTAAGTGGTTTACGTGTGAGAAAGCTATTTGCAACGTAGGTCACATTCAGAAAAGTCTTAAATTCTCTTCAACTGTAACCTTGAGATTTCAGCATGAAGTAAAACAGTAAAAAATGGGGATTGTTTTTCTAGCTTTTTTCTTCTTAAAAGCTAAAAATAAAACAAAACGAGATTTAAGGGAAAATTCTGAACTTGATGGCTAGTAGCGTGACAGTGCCAGTGGGTGTTCATGGCCTTGTAGCAAAGAATGAAATGATCTGGGTCATTAAGTTGTATACGTACCTTTCATAGGCTGCTTATCCATTTATTGTATTGATGGAGTGAAAATAATAAGACAGATGCATTTTCGGGTGTGCCGACGATAAATGCATTTTTTGGGGCAAAATACGTTTGTTTAAGGAAACGTTAATAATTTTCGGTTACAGTAGTTTGGAGAGATGTGAATACGAAAGCGAACAGGATAATAGCATTCCTTTATGATAATACACAAGAACCTTAGTGCTTACAAGAACTGTCTGTGATATTACTAAGAGAGGGGTTTTATTTCTGAAATAATCAGTTTTAGACCCGACATAGTCACACACACAATAAACACCTCAAAATGATTGTTATAAAATGTCTTTCATTTTTCTGGTTCCGGTATATGGCCTATGAAACCCGGAAATTCAGTCCCGTACTCACAAAAGCTCGCCACTGACTTCTATTTTTAGCCAACTGGATCCAGTTTCTACTTTGTATTCCTATTTCTGCAAGATCCATCTTCATATTGACCTCCCATCTGTCCGTAAGTTTCCCTAATGGTCGTTTTCCGATTGGTCTTCCAGTTAACACTTTGAAAGCGTTTCTACTTTCTTCCATTCTGGCTACATGACCTGATGACGCTAACAATGTTTGGTAAACCGTATAAATTATGTAGATCCTCGTTATGAAGTTCCCGCCATTCCCAATTCCCGTTCCTTTCGGATCCGAATATTCGTCTTAGGATCTTCTCAAATACTTTCAGTCTATGTTCTTCCCTCAGAGTAAGCGACCATGTTTCGCAGCCATACAGAACAACAGGCATGATTATCGTTTTATATATTTTAAGCTTCAAATTCCTCGACAGAATTTGCGACGACAAGAGATTTTGAACCGAATAGTAACACGAATTCCCTGCTTTTAGTCGACATTTAATTTCTCCGTGAATATGATTTTCCTCTGTTAATATTGATCCTAGATATTTGAAAGTATCCACTTTATCAAAAGTATTATTTAGTATTTTAACGCATCCATAATTTGCTGTATTCCGGTCCCGACGCACTTCCATGTATTTAGTTTTCTCTGCATTTACTTCTAAACCCATGTCCCTGCAAGCGTTTAATAAGATCTCTGCATTTCTTTCTATTGTTCTCCTATCATCCACTGTTAAATTTACATCATGAGCATACGCCATAACCTAGTGAACACCGTTCAACTCTAGATCCTGGTTGCTATCTTTGATTTTCCTTATAGCGTACTCCAGGACAAAGTTGAATAATAATGGCGACAGCGTATCTCCTTGTTTCAGGCTATTCTCGACGTGAAAGCTTGTGGACAAAAATTTTCCTACCAAGATTTTATTTTGGGATTCATTTAAACATACCGTAATGAATCTAATTAGCTTTTTCGTTATTCCAAATTCTGTAAGAATGTACAATGTTTCTCTCCTAACCGGATATACATAATGTGTGTGTGGGGGTTTGTAACAGAAATAGGCCAGTCTAGAAAGGATGAAATAAGGAAAATATGGCAGAAAGCTAAAATAAATTTTTCTTCATAAAAGTGTTCTTAAACAAATAATTTTGCACTCCTCTTCCACCCTGGATTTGACAATCATTTCTTGAAGAGAATTTGACATATATATATATATATATATATATATATATATATATATATATATATATATATATATATATATATATATATATATATATATATATATATATATATATATATATATATTGTAATAGCGTTCTACTCTAAAATGGCAGCCAAATCCGGAGTAGTAGAGGGGTGCAAAATTATGATATTCAGGACACTTTTATGAAGAAAATAAATTTTGTTCCAGTTTTCCACAAATTTCCCTCCTTATTTCACTATAAAGCATCCTTTATTCACTGACCAAAACATAATAATAAAATGTAAACCTCGGCAAACATCCTCAAGAGTGTAAATGTATTTTCTTTTCACTGGTGCAATTTCTTATGAATGTGTTGTTATCAGGATATCCTTCCACATAGATTTTCTCTCCTTTCGTTATTTTCAACATAAGAAAGGCTGATCGATTTTGACATTCAACGACCAACAATCAAGATTTATGTTCCGAAGAAACACCGTTGGATCTAGAGACCAATATGTTTTCTTTCGACGTGAACTATGCGGTGCAGGTCAGCTGATTTTGCAGAAATTCTTTTCTATTTGTTTGGCAAAAACAGCTTCTGTCTGGAAGAGTGAAATATGCTCCAGCCCAACATAAAAAAAAAAAAAAAAAATGCAGAATACGTTGTTTCATTGTTCTCTTTCACATCCCAGTGCTGAGTATAAGAGCAGAAATTGAAAAGAATGTTTTGCGTAAGTTCGTAAGGTGAAAAAATTTTGAAATGGCTCACGCGTAGATTTTCCTCCTGCCGCTAACATACAAGCTTCTATGCGTTCCGATTCTCGTCCCTCTTTAATATCGACCAGTGATTGCAATTTTTTAAATTCCCGGTGTTCTTTTATGGCTAAGTGGTAACCTACATACTTTCTGTGTGATCACGGAAGGAGGTACTTGCGACATATACAAATCCAAGTACTGGTTTGGATCCCACTTTAATAATCAGTTTTTGTCTCATACAGCCTGGGCACTGAAAACGTATGTTAAAATCAAATTAATCAGACCACTTTAAAGTAGGTCTTAAACTTCAATCGACAATCCGTGTTCTAATAAAATCTGAGAAGTGATCAGCCTCAAGGAAACTAGTCTTTCCCTTCCCACCTTTTGTTTCACTTACCACGTGAGGGAAAGGAAGGTAGTAGTACACAAGAAAAAATGATGGTGTTAGTACAATACAGTTTTAACAAAGGCCAGTGGACCCAACATTACTATCACTTTAACGTGTTATTTCAACACCAAGAGTCCGGTGATGTGGTTAACACAGGTCAGTGGCCCCAACGTGACTACCGCTTTAACGTGTTATTTCAACACCAAAAGTCCGGTAATGCGGTTAACACAGGCCAGTGGTTCAGTGACTACCGCTTTAACGTGTTATTTCAAAAAAACAAGAGTCCGGTAATGCGGTTAACACGGGCCAGCGGTCCCAACGTGACTAGCGCTTTAACGTGTTATTTCAACACCAAGAGTCCGGTTATGCTGTTAACACAAGCCAGTGGACTTAACATTACTACCATTTTAACGTGCTGTTTCAACATCAAGGCTTCGTTGTTGCGATTAACACAGGCCTCGTGTTACTCATTTAACAGACGGTGTTAAATGGTGCATATAGATAAAATAACACCTCAGGAGTGTTAAAGAACTAGGTGATTGAACAAAGGAACGCGTACGTAGGAACAGCGCCAGCGCGTTCTTTCAATATAAACCTTTTGGTGTTAGTAACACTGCAGCTCGCGTGGTGGACACAAGTCATTTTGGCACTAATATTGATAACTTTATTATATGTCAGCAATCAGACAAACCTTTCCTTTGCTAAGAACAATGTCTTTGCAATAGTATCAAATCGTCTCGAAGTCACGTGTATCACATACTACAACTATGAAGCGTACACATTGTCTTCCACAGATATCGAAGTAAATGACGTGAATTTATTATTTTTATTTTTGTCTATTTGTGAAGTTTTATGCAGTATATTTGATATTTATATGAAGTAACGAACGGTTTTATTTTCTGTAATGTTTGACGTAAATAGTTTTGTGAATGGCATCAATTTTCTGGCAAAATTTACACTGTTGTCGTGTATTTGTGATGTTCTTACATTTTTTCTCAGTGTATTTCTTCAACCCGTAAATAACATGTCAGGTACTTGATTTATCCGCCACCATTTTAACAGTTTGCTCCGAAATCCACTTGATTGCAGTAGCGCGAAGTGTGTGTCAAAATTTGACATAACTAAAGTAACGCAACATTGTGTTAGAATTCACACAGTCATTTTTACTGTGTAGTAGTATTAGTCATTTTAACATTCTGTTACATTCTTAATAAGAAAATTATTTGTACCATGCTTTAAGAACTTGATATACTAAAAATAATACAAAATTTGCCATTTTTCTTTTGCTTGTTTTTCGTAAGTGAAAGGAGATAATGAAATGCAACATAGAACAATCATAGATAATGTTATTCTAGAACAGAAATTATGAACCTCAAGAATTTTCCATACTACCATCCATAGAAATTACAGTGTTGCCAGAATAACATTTCACCCAAATCTAGGTTAAGGCAGCGACTAGAGGAACTAACTCAACTGCATTTGAGTACGTTATCATGTCGGGGTCGCGGTGGCTGTGGTGGAGCGTTCTCCTCTGGTGCATGGGGTCCTTGGTTTGATCTCAGCTCGCTCAGTTTGATTCATTTCTCATCATCACCTTCTCCTTTAGCCTAACCGGCCATAATCGTGGGACGTAAAACTTAGATTTTATTTTTTCTCAGCTTGAGTAGTAACACTTCTGCATCGGTTTTTGTTCTAGTTATTTTTATCTGTTCTCCATACTCGAGGGTGTGTAAAAAAATGGGGTAAAATAAAAGACTTCACTTCGACAATAGAAAATTTCCGACATTACATCACTGATAAGGAAATAGTTCTTTGTGTAAAACTTCACATTATCTTTCTATGATTTTTTGTTTTTTAATTTGCTGCACGTTAATATTACAGTAGTTACAGAGGCTGAAAAGTACCACACGAAATATTTTAACGCGACATATGAGGCATTGGATGGCAAAGTGGCGTAACTCAGTTTTGGGACATTGTGAGATGTTGAGACTTTTATTAGAATCGTTATAGAAAAAGCGGATAAAATCGGTTCTTTGTGCTGCCGGTTTCTGAAGTACAATTTCCTCTAGGGGCGAGCGCCCCACCTTGCTCCCCTGATGGGCGCCCTTATACTTAGCAAAGGCCCCCTCTAGTCCGTAACGGCTTTCGCAACAGTGATTTGTTTAGTAATTAGTACCCTGCTTTCAAATTTGTTCGGCTCAAGTCACATGTGAGACAGCAATTTCTAAATTGAAAATTGTTAAAACTAAACTAAGATCTACGATAAGTCAAAGCCATTTGTCTCCTTTTCTTTTTATGTTTACAGGAAAAGATTTATTCCAGAATGCAGACAAAAAAAAAAAGTAATTGATTTGATTGACTTGAGTGAAGAACTGCGTAAAAAAAACTGTTCAAAGTAACTGAAGTAACTTTTCGATTACGCTTGATTTTCTCAGTATTATTGCAACTTTTTTTGCGATTTGTTTTGTGGAACATGTTTATTCAATACAGAAAATATGAGTTTGTCACTTATTATGTTTTGCAACTGACGAGTTAAGAGGCCTCATCCCGGCGAAATTAAAGTACCGCTAATTTTACAGTAATTATGTGTCAGATAGATAAAAGATAATTGAAATATGGATCAAGAGCGCCCTAGACAATATTATTTTTCGTGAGGTACCGTTATCACAAGTCACCTAGTGGCTTTCCGTTTTCAGCTGTTTAGAAACGCGAAGATAAATGCCGATTTTCAAAATGGCTCGAAATTGAAAGCAGATAAGTGAGTCGTGATAACGGTATCTCATGTAAAATAATATTGTCTAGGGCGCTCTTGTTCCACATTTCGATTATCTTTTATCTATTTGAAGATATCACATAATGACTGTAAAATTAGCGGTATTTTAATTTCGCCGGGATGAAGACTCTTAAGTTTTAATATATATAATAATATATACGTATGGGTGAGCCGCGCCAAGAGCCCTCAAGCCTCAACTTGGCTAGTCTAGCACTGCTTAACTGACAAGTAAACCTTACGTTTGGGTGAATCGAGTTGCTGACTGAGACACATATGAGAAAGTAGTACTAAATGTGATCAGTATTTCAGTGAAGTTGTAGGTGCGAAGCTCCAGGGGTTTAGGAGATATAGCTACCAGAACATCACATGGAAGTACAGAATAGTCTTCATACAGTTGGAAGTAAAAGCTCTGTAAGACCTCTTGTAACGACAAAAGGTGAATAACAAATATATGGGTACATATTAGGACTAAGGGGAAGTCATATAGTAAGGGTATACATGACGGCGGCCATCTTGAAATCCGCCATTTTGAATTAAGGTTAAGTTTTTAAAATGGGAATAGGGTCATGTGATACATGATTTAAGGCGCAAATTTAATCAGAAGAACAATGGTGACGTTAATTTTGATTTACGCGCAATTGGTAAAAAGTTACAGGGAAATTAAATATTGTTGCAGCATACGTATTAGTCCTTTACCCCACCTTGTAAATTTTGTGTTAATGATAATAATTAGATAAAAATCAGGTGGATAAATATTAGGTCTATGGTAAGAGTTGTCTTGATGGCGGCCATGTTCAAATCCGCCATTTTGAATCAGACAAAAGTTTTAAACAAAACGCATAACAGTGACAGCTTATTAGTAGCAAATTTTTGCTTTATCATTAACCAGCACAAAATTAAATGGGAGTAGATAATGCAATAGATGACTTCGGGCTAGAAGTTAATCAGAAATACAATGGTGGCGTTACAATGTTAGTTTTCTGATGCTGTACTTGCACGCCATTTCGTTGTTTTTCTTGTATCCTGTTCACATCTATTTCTCGCTCGCTATTTAAAACTTTTGTCTGATTCAAAATGGCGGATTTGAACATGGCCGCCATCAAGACAACTCTTACCATAGACCTAATATTTATCCACCTGATTTTTATCTAATTATTATCATTAACACAAAATTTACAAGGTGGGGTAAAGGACTAATACGTATGCTGCAACAATATTTAATTTCCCTGTAACTTTTTACCAATTGCGCGTAAATCAAAATTAACGTCACCATTGTTCTTCTGATTAAATTTGCGCCTTAAATCATGTATCACATGACCCTATTCCCATTTTAAAAACTTAACCTTAATTCAAAATGGCGGATTTCAAGATGGCCGCCGTCATGTATACCCTTACTATATGACTTCCCCTTAGTCCTAATATGTACCCATATATTTGTTATTCACCTTTTGTCGTTACAAGAGGTCTTACAGAGCTTTTACCTCCAACTGTATGAAGAGTATTCTGTACTTCTATGTGATGTTCTGGTAGCTGTATCTCCTAAACCCCTGGAGCTTCGCACCTACAACTTCACTGAAATACTGATCACATTTAGTACTACTTTCTCATATGTGTCTCAGTCAGCAACTCGATTCACCCAAACGTAAGGTTTACTTGTGAGATGTATGCAAATGTCACTTATTCAAATTCTCAGCTTAATTGGTATTGATTCTCAGCTTAATTGGTATTTCTTTTGTGTATTGATTGTTCTGTAGGAACGGAATTAATGAAAATGTATCGTAAGACATTTTTGAGGATTGTTTTGACGCTTTTATCAGTGTGAGATGAAAGTCCATCAGTTTAACTTAGTAACAACTAACAAGACAGATGCACTGATTCCGTTTGTGTGAAATGGAGAAAAGTAGCCGTTGAATAGACAGTTTTTTGAGATCCTTCAATTTTTCGTCATGTAGTGGGATGGAACTTTTATGAAGGTTATATTTGAACAAGATGAAGTAGATGCGTAGTAAAGAAAAGAGAGAGAGAGAAACATCTGCTTTATTTTTTGTTCATTGAGAGTAGTTGGTGCGTGACTGCCTCGAAGGAACATAGTGATTATATCGCATTTTGATTGTTTGAAGATGATTTTGGTGTTTTGCTTTATCATTTCACGATGTTGTCCGAGCGTGAAGATATAGAAAGGAAGAAAATAATATAAAAGAGCATTTTTTGAAAGTGGAATAAGAAGGAATGTAAGACAGCAGCTGTCATTCGTCTGTGTTAGAAGTGGATCTTTCGATTTGTGTATTCAAGAATGATTCAATTTGTATTTCAATGGTTGGTTATTCATTGATCCGTCAGTGAAGTGGAAACTATAAATGAATTATGGACTTTCAACTCTGGGTTGGCTTTCTTGAAGAATCTGGCTCCTTGACTAGAGGTGTCTCGAGACGAGACGAGACGAGACGGAACATCGTGACGAGATGCTAGACAACATATTTTCACGACACCTTTTCGAGACAAGACAGCCTAAACTCTTGTTCGTATGCAATCATATGTTATTACTATCAGAAAGCCAAAGTATCTTGTATATGCGATATTCCTAATTTCATTTTAGAGGCCGCGGTGGCTCAGTGATAGAGAGTTCACTTCTGGTGCGTGGGATCTTTAGTTCGACGTTAGCTCGCGCCAAATGAGCCTTGTGATGGACAAACACCATGTGCGTGGGTTTTCTCGGGGTTCTCCCATTTCCTCTCACTTTCTTCATTCCATCATTTCATTCATTTCTCATCATCACCGTCTCCTTTAGCATTGCCGGTTTAATCGTGGGACGTAAAACGTATACATTTCATTTTCCTACGCATCCAGTACCTCCAATTCCGGTTTTCCATATTTGAATTTCAGATAAAGGAAAGTGGCTGCCGTACTCTTGTTCTATTGGGTAATGGGTCTACGATATGTTACGGTAAATGGGCAAGAACCTCACTTTAGGCAGAACAAAAATTTAATATTACTTAGAAATGGTGGTGGAGAATAGAACAATTTTAGATATTATTAAGAAGAGGTAAAAGAAACTGGTTGAGACATTGGCTAATAAGGAACTGTATCAGGAGGGACGTGTTAGAGGTAGAGATGGGCACAAAGTTCCGGTTCCAGGACCGGATCTTAGGAACCGGTTCCAGACCTGGATCCGAAAGTCCCCAAAGACCCGTAAAGGAGGCACAAAGTTCACCTTCAAAAAAATGCAAAGAGGACCATGCGCTTGTGCCTTCCCCGCACAGACCCGCTTGTGCCCCAGAAAAAAATTTTGGTCCACCAGTAAGTGTTTAGCCAAATGAGTTGGCCAGTTTGCCTGTTTAGCCAATGAGTTTGCCAGTTACCCAGTTTATTTAGCCAAATGAGACAAGCTGCCGCCGCCTGGGCGCCTGCCTGTCGCTTCCACCATTTCTTCTAGCATACTGTTCACAGCCTGCCAGCAGCTCGGGTTTAGCCTAGGGATGGTCACAAGTTTCGGTTCCACAAGGAACCGGTTCTTAAAGATCCGGTTTTCAGAACCGGTTCCGGATCCGGTTCCATACCTAGATCCGAAGAACCGGTTCCAGACCTGGATCCCAAAAACCGGTTCCGGAACCGGATCTAGAACCGGATCCGTTCAGACCCGAAAACCGGTTCCACCAGGGACCGGTTCTGGCCATCTCTAGTTAGAGGATGTTGTGACAGGAAAGAGGGAGGGGCGAAGGAGACTACAATTAATGGATGATATCAAAACAGAGAAATCGTACGTGAAGACGAAGAAGTCAGCGTTAGACCGTGGAGCATGGAAACTTCTCATTTTCAGCAAGTGACCTGTCAATAATGGCAGAATACCTATGATGATGAGGTTCGTAGAGATGAGCTTTACATTAATTGTAAAGCTTTACTTTGAAGAAACGTCTTTCTGTACGAAGTGTTATTGTTTTGCTGAATAACTAGTAAAGCATCTGATTTTCTAAAGCAGGTAAAGCCAGTTTGATGTGTTTTGTATGTTTGAGCTGTTAAACGTCGTTTCACTGGTACTTTGGGTGAGTACAATGAAACTCTTGCAAAGGAGTTCGATCATGTGCCAGGGAGTTGCTAACTATCAAATAAGAAACACACCAAAACAAAAAGCATATGTGCGCAATATACGGAAAGACGTGTGTAGTAATGATTTTAATAGCTTATTTAGTTGTCTTTTAAACTTTATTTTTTGGATGAAAATGAAAAAGCAATAGTTAGGACTTTAATAACATAATAATAATACTTGTAAATATTTGTAAGTTACATTTGTTAATATACTTTTTTAAAAAAAATATATATATATGCAGTAACATGGGCTCTCTTTCCTTCAAACGTCCGTACTCATTGGCATGATAAATCGAATAATTTTGACTATAAACTTCTGTGAGCACCCCTGTAATGTTTTTCGACATATTTAACGTCTAATAATATTTCTGTCTTCTACGAGGAAAAAGAAATTCTCCCAAGACATCATGCCAAATTTTACATAAGCATTTCGCTCCATTGAAACTACTCGATATGGTTGGTAAGTCAACGTAAAACTGAAATATTTCTTTTCAGTGTTTCGTCGGAATTACATGTGCATGCATATTAATAAAGTAATGCTGAAATCTGAATAAGTTTGTACAGCATATAAGTTTCACAGAGTAAGTTGTTACAAAGTTTAAACCAGTAAGTAAATTAAATATCGAGCCAGAAACCTCAAGATATATATACAGGGTGGGCCATTTTAATTAATCCACGGAAATATCTGAAAAATGATAAAACATAGAAGAAATGTTTCAAGTACACGTTATATATTGCTAAGGGGGAAACCCAATTTCGCCAAAAGTACCCCTCCCCGCCCCCCTAAATGGGGGAAACGGGGGGTAACTTTGAAATGTCAAATGGGAACATGGGTCGAGTAATACCTCGTTCGAAAGGTCTTGAAAAACTAAGTAAGGCTGTACCAAAAGATGTTCCATATTGTGCACCGGTTTCAAAATGGCCGCCATAATATGGTTCGGAAACTCCAGTACCCGTAGTGTGAAAACCATGGAAGGTAAATGAATGGAACAAATTTGAAATACGTAAATATCATAGGGCATATCGAATGGTGTGGTCCCTGTGATCTCAGTGGCCTCCCTGAAGTTGGAATTGGAGTTGGCCCCGGATACCCTTCAGTTGGTCCTTGAAGACACCCCGACAACACCTATCGATGTGTCTTACTCAGTTACCTACTCCAGTTTTTCTTCTGTTGATTTATCTCCAATCGCTTTCATACTACGGGTACTACACCTTTTCTCTGACACGGATACTATGTTTCTGTGGCCTTTTGAGAACAATGCCATTTCATCTCAGTCGTTTTCCCCTGCAAGATGTTTGATTTTGCAAGATTTGTCGAACGAGGTATCACTCGACTCATGTTACTATTTGAAATTTTGAAGTTAGCCCCCAAGAGCCCTTCAGGGAGGCCACTGGGATCACAGGGACCACACCATTCTATATGCCCTATGATATTTACGTATTTCAAATTTGTTCCATTCATTTACCTTCCATGGTTTTCACACTACGGGTACTGGAGTTTCCGAACCATATTATGGCGGCCATTTTGAAACCGGTGCACAATATGGAACAGCGTTACTTAGTTTTCCAAGACCTTTCGAACGAGGTATTACTCGACCCATGTTCCCATTTGACATTTCAAAGTTACCCCCCGTTTCCCCCATTTAGGGGGGGTACTTTTGGCGGAATTGGGTTTCCCCCTTAGCAATATGTAACGTGTACTTGAAACATTTCTTCTGTTTTATCATTTTTCAGATATTTCCGTGGATTAATTAAAATGGCCCACCCTATATATATATATATATATATATATATATATATATATATATATATATATATATATATATACATATATATATATATATATATATATATATATACGATATATGTTCAAAAAGTATCGTACTTTATTTTTCCCGCGTAAACCAATGACGCGCGGGAGACTCTTCAGTGTAGATGTAAGAGGGGGACACTCGTACGCAGTCGTGAATTTTCTTTTTCCGCCCGCAGAAAGCATTAGTTCCTGGCAATCGGCCAACGAGTGAAGACATCTAGTGAGCAGTCGTCGGGTTTCAGTGTCTTTTAAAATGACAGAAAAACCTGAACAGCAATATTGCATCAAATATTGGCATAAGCTTGGTGATACCCAAGCGGAAATCATTCAATCGAATCGGTACATTCAATTTTGAACTAGAATTTGGGCGTGAGGAAATTTGATTCAGGCTTTCATCGCCAAACACAACATTCCTGTGTGTCGTCAGGTTCCGTACTCTCCCAACATGGCTCCTTGTGACTTTTTGGTTATTTCCCAAGTTGAAAATGCCAGTAAAAGGAACCGATTTCAGTCATGACAAGACGTCATGCGGAATGCGACGTCATGGTTGCTCACTATTCCAAAAATTGCGTTCCAGAACTGTTTCCAACAATAGCATGAGTGCTGTAAGAAGGGTGTGTATTACCAAGGATATTGCTTTGAAAGGAACTAGTGTTTCGGATTTCCAATTCGTAAATGTATTTTTGCCAACTAAAGGTTCGAGACTTCTTGAACACACCTCGTATACAGTATAAATCGTATTGTAAAATCGCAATTCCTGCAGATCTTCATTGTTCCAAATAAAATATTACTTCCTCAGTATTTCATTGTACCTCGTTATGCGAGAACTCAGTATCCAGTTGACCTTGAAGTATTATGTAGTTTATCGTTGGTAAAATTTCGAAATAATAAAAGATTGATATTGCGGTTCTATTGTATGTAAAGGGTATATTTCTTTTGTGCCACCGATTAAGTCATTCTTCCGTGCTGATCTTATCCCGCAACCATAATTATAGATATAGACGGGAAGGACTCATACGTCCCTCACATTGTTTGCTGGTCTATCAGCCAATCTTCCTCTTGGCCTGACCACGATATTAGTTGAGCAAACTGTATTATCAAAGGCGAGGCGAACAGAAGCTCAGTTCAACGGCTTGTCGTTACGGTTCATATCTTTTGCTTTGTGATTTTTTTTTCCAGTAGCGCTCTGAACAGAAAAGGAAAAGATACGTGTACTAGACGAAGTGATTACCATGTTCCCGCAAATTCTGCGAGGGATGTGAGGGCTATAGAAGTGGATGAATCCTTAGGGAGCTTTGCTTGTGACAAAGTTTCTCCCACACAACTGTTTTGGGTCTGGAGGAGACAAGTTTAATGTAAACATGTACTTTTGTAATTAGCGTGCATGGTTTAACGTACGTAGAGTAACAATGCAGGAGTGAAGTGGAAAACAGGCAGGGTAAAATTTCTCTCAGAAGCATGGAATTGACTTCAGAACTATTTTATTTTATTTTTAAGTAGGTACATGAAATTATATTGGTCCGAAAGTAGATGTAAATGTCTACTACGTCCGGCTTTAGTAGAGAGATAATGGAGATAGAACATGTTCCTAAACCGATTCGCGCTATCTATTACCATTTTGGTTTTATGGTGATGAACGTTGGAACTTGAAAGGGCTGATTTCTGCTACTTTCGCTTTGAATACAGAGTTATTGGAAAGTAATATTCCCCACGAGAACTAGATTTTCGAAAATATTTTGTTCTCTCTTTTTGTAAATTTATGTGCAAAATTTATGCTCTAATTATTTTCTTTATTCGATCTAGAAATGATCAGAATCCTTCTGCGTCATAAGAGATCTAGGAAGTGTGTGATATAACAACATTTAAATGATATTTATTATTGGAATGCATTGTATAATGATTTTGTATCTTTAAACGTTCATAAATGCTCGTTATTGTGTTCCGATTGCCAATTTATCAACGTATAGTTTATATACTATGAATCACGAATATTAGAACAGTGTTTGAGATTTAAGATTTGAGTGAACTATAGGTATACCACATTGACTTGACACCTAGTCTTCCGTTTCAAGCGCTGCTATTGGCCGAAGGAATTCCACTCCCTTTCTCTCGCTTAACAACAGCTGAATCCTTATTGGCTCAACGTGTGGGCGTCTTGAGGGCGTGAGTTTTAGTTCGCATTTTTTGCCACGGATCAAGACATTTTGACAGCACTATAATGTTAACACTTTCAATGCTACTGTAGTTCCGGAATGACAGGCTGTAAACTTACGTTAAATCCGAGTGTCGTTCGGGAACGACACGGTCATTTAGAATTTAAAATGCCAACCAAAAATCAATTTTGTATGCTCTTTCAGTTTTGAGAAAGTAATTTTGACTGCCTTGTGAATTATCTACTGCCTAACCTGATCCAAGAACGTCTTTCAGTCATTATAGAAAGAGAAGTAAAGAACGTGTATCATTATCATTCACAACATCAAGCATTCTTACTTTGCAAGAAATAAAGTTATTGTTTGCAATGATTATTCACATACATCTTATACGGAAACCAACATCTTTTAGTAAATTGGTACTTTTACTTTCATTTCTCAAAATTTCAACCGTTTACAGTGAAAACTTAGGAAGATATGATTAAAAAAAAAAAAGTCTCTAGGACACAGAACTTTGTCAATTTAAATACCCCTAGGATCGAAAGTGTTAGCCACGAAACTCGTGTAATTTTCGCCTCGTCTCGATTTTTAAAAAGCATTTCTCGTCACGTTTTCGAAATGAGTTTTTTATTTTCTTGTGGGTAGCACTAATTGAGAAGATGGAGCTATTCAAAGAAACATCTCGCTGTCTCTGGATGTTTTTACTCTGACACCTGTCAACACACAGACGGACACAGGCGTTCTACAAGACCTTCGATACTTATGGATATATAGTTTTTAAGTCTAATAAAACGAGGAAGAGAACTAGTTGGAACATTAGTGAAAGAAAAAAATATAGAGGACGCCATAGAAGATACAGTGGAAGGATAAACATGGAGAGGCTAAAAAGCTACAATTAATAGACGGTATTGATAATTGGCACGTCAGGATGAAGAGCTTAATTCTAATTGACGACTGTGGAGTGTGGGGGATTCTCAGTATGCGGCAGATGTATCAATAACGGAAGAATACAGATGTCCGTTATGTTATTATCCTGGCTGCAGAAGTTAAACTGTATATATTTTCTGTGAACCATCGTTCGTAAAGAGGGAAGTCGCAAAGCTATCAGATAAAGATTCGAAAAGAAAAATGCAGCTTTACATTTAGTGAAGTTAGGAATTTAGGCGTTGCACCTTATTTAGTGTAGCCTAAAGCAGTGTGTGATCGTTTCCCTGACGTGTCTGATAGGTATAGAAGTTGCATCTACATGCACTGAGGTTTTTTTTCTTTCTTCTGTGTGAATAAGGCCGTCCGAGATTTATCAGAAAGTATTATTATGTTGTATTATTCTCTGTAATGTGTTTGGGAACGATCTGATTTCTGTGATATCAAACAGAGAGGGGAAGGGAATCGTGTTTCTGAACTTGTTGGAGTATATCGAAGAAGAATCAAGTAATCTTTTAAGTTAGTTCATCCCATCCTATTATCTGGGAAAACGTGCCCAATCAGCCAACGTAATATGTATATGCGTGGAGCTTAATGGTTCTGGGCATGGAGTCAGTTGTAACTTCAACTCTGGATTCATAGAACCCACATCCGGAGGAGAAGGTACAATGCTTTTTAAACCAGTAAATTGCATTGCAACATCTGCTTCGGAATTAATGTATCTGCGATTGGAGGCATTGATACAGAAGAGCGATTCCTTCAGAAAAAGAGGAGCTTGCAGCAAAATACTTTTATTATTTTTATTTCGTTTTTATTATATGATATTAACTCAATATAAAGAAGAACAAAGAAGTTTATAGGAAGTTTTATTATTCATAATGGGAATTTTGTGGCGTTAATTCGAACAATTCTAAAAGATTCGCGACTACAACATTGATCGTGTAAAAGGATAATTAATAGCAAAGGTGCCCACAAACGTTATAAAGTGCGGCTTTGAGACTGGGGGGATGGGATCAAGAAATTGTTGAAATATATAAATCAACTACAAGGTCTATAATCGTATATATATTTTATACAAGAACATTATTAAATCAAGACGATCCAGAGGGAGGGCGGGGAAAGAGTGATGTTAGAAGTTAGGGGGATCATAGTGGATGGCATGCGCGCACTCAAAAATTTTTATTGGAGGGAGGTCTGAAGTCGAAATATTAGAGGATGTTCTACCCGTGTGAATGCTCTTGTAGTGCAGACAAAACAAGGTATATTATTTAAAAAGAGTTCTAAAGTTTGTAGGAGAGAATTCGCACTGGTGAACCCCGTGGTTGCTGCTAATAGTACCTGCCGTGACGAACTTATCCCTGCTAATAGTAAAATGAAATTAAATACTGTAAGAAAAATAATGGAATAGATCACTCTTTCGTGAATGTATTATTAGAAGCCAAAAGGAGCAACCAGCTATGCAGTTTCTGTGCTAAATAATTTATATTTGAGTGCAGTTGGCTGTAGTTTCGAAAAGTACCATATCCTCTTGAAATTACACAAATTATTTTTACTCACAAAGGAATTGCCTAGGTCGTTATACACTTTTGCTGACCATTACATTATCTCTGAATGGATGCTTTTCCCTTCCTATTGTCGGCACCAAAAAGTGTTAAAGCAAGCTTATATGTATCAGGCGACACCATCAGGTATGTATATATGACATAATCCACGGTTTGACCACGACGTGACAAGAGTCTAACCCAATTGTTTTGCTTCCTGACTTCTACTTCTGACTGTGCCTCTCTCATGTTACAGCAGAGGCATCGGACCCTAGAAACATAACAGTTCTCCCATTTGGAAGTGTGACGAACTTATCCACCCGATGTGGGTAAGATTTCAACTGGTTCCTCCAAACAGAGGAAAGAAGATAATTGCAATTAACAGCTGCTTTGGATTCTCACATGAACAGAGATCAACGATGCTTTGTGAATGCTCAAAGCTCTAAAGTGTATAAGAACGATGGCGCAAGGTTTTGTATGTTTGATCAGTTCTTTTAATTGATTCCAGATTTTATATCCATCCTATATATTCCGTATACATCCTCGTGCCCTGGATGGATAGGTTCTTCCCTCTCCGAATAAACTGATCGTATGTTACGTTAAGTATGGTAATGGACGTGACTCCTCTGTCATAACATGAGGTAGATAAGGTTGGAGCTGACCCGGACTATGTTGAACTTTACCTGTTGTGTCCAATCATGGGTGTCTTGCGGTTTTGGAACGTCTCTTGATAAGAGAATTCCAAACTCGCGAGCCGGAGTGCTGGAGCTCAATACTTGAGCTCGAGTCATATTTGTGAACATCTAGACAGTCCATGCGAGCCAGTGGCGATCCAGGGGGGGGATCACCCCCCAGAAGAGGAAACTTCCTTATTTTCTATATGTAAATAAAACCCATCCCAGAGTTTGGAGCTCTTAAAAGTAGCTCTAAGGAGCAGTATTACACCCCCCCCCCCCAGAAGTCCGTCCTGGATCCGCCTCTGATGCGAGCTTCAATACGGTTAGTGAACGTTAGCCTTACTGAGGAGAGCGAGCCTTGTTGGAAAATGGCAGCTTTTGCTTCTGACACCAGAAGAGGTGTGAGCTTGCCTCATTGCTCAGGTTTCGATATATATGCCGGTTATCTCATGTTCGGTAGAGTAGGGCCCTCTACCAGTGCATATAACTGGACAGTGGTCCTTGGACCATTGCAAAATGAGCATAAACTGCGAAGGTACATATCGAAATAATAGTCTTGGGGTTAATTCGAGAGATTCTCTGGATTGGTTGATCATCTCAAAGCCGATATGTACGTATGTATATATTTCGTATACATATGTGGAGCACCATAATTCGTTTCCATCTTTCCATGTCTTCAAGGCGACAACAGAAAACAACGTGAACCTCTTTGTTCGCTTTGTTCCAATAATGGAGTGAAAGAACGAGTGATTTTTTTTAAGAGACCTTTCCCATATGCTACCTACTCTGGGAAGAAAATTATTTTCGGAGTCTTGACGATAATGATGGATAGTGCTGGTGGCGATAAGTTCTCTGTGATTCGAAAACGTTATTCAATGTAGAAGAAAACGACCGTGATTAAGGTATGCACACACCTGTCGTACCGTCAGAAGCAGGTGGCCCGTGTGCTAGGGTTTTTAACTTGCGGTGGCTGGGAAAAGGGAAGAGTGAAATGGTGGTACAGTTGCTATGGCAACGCCTACCCAGCTGACGTATGTATTATGAACCAAGCGAGCAGTCTACAAAGAAGTGGGAATTAAATGAATCCTGTAATAATGCTTCTTTTGTACGTTGAGGGAGGATCATATGAAAGTAGTTTTCCCTATGTAAATTTTTGTCTACTTGCAGGAAATTTTAATTTCATTAATTCAGCAACAGCAGATGTGTTTAGATTCGTTATTGTTCGTTTCGAAAATAACATTAGTTTTTTGCAGTAGAGAGATCTTACTTTACGTGGCATGCTCTTATTAAAGAACAAAACAAGGCAAGACCGATGTCGAAGTTCTGTAGTTCGGTTGCTGGAGGCGAAATAGTGATTGATGTATACTGTAAGGATTGATCTAGCATGATGTTCTGTACACTTGGCAGTTGCATCAAATTCAAGTTCTAGTCGTCTATGTTTATATTGGATCCTATCCTTCATAACCTCGATGGTACACAAAGACCGAAAAGGGAATCGTGTTTAAGAGTCCTCATCCCGGCGAAATTAAAATACGGCTAATTTTACAGTAATTATGTTATATCTTCAAATAGATAAAAGATAATCGAAATGTGGAACAAGAGCGCCCTAGACAATATCATTTTACATGGGATACCGTTATCACGACTCACCGAGTGATAGTTAGGGATTGTAGCGGAAAATGATTTTTGGGTAGACCAAGAACGGGTGGATCCGTGGCGGACGTCTGGGGGGGGGGGGGGCGGTGGGTTGTAATATTGCTACTTAGAGCTACTAGCTACTTTTAAGATATCCAAACTCTGGGATGGGTTTTATTTATATATCAAATAAGAAAGTTTCATCTTCTGGGGGGGGGGGGGAATTGGGTCGATATCCGTCCCTGACCAAGAAGATGGGAAGGTAATGTGAAACAGGCTATAAAGATTAGGACAAGATAAAATATAAAAGGGAATTTTTCGTTCTGCGACGATAGACCTGGACGTCGATAGAAATATTTCTTTATGGCTTTGTGTTATGAGGAAATTGATTGTGAGAATTATTTTGAAACTGGTTATGAAATGTTCACAAGAAATAATAGACAGTGAATGGAAATTAGTGGACAGTTTTTCCTTAGTGCTTTTGAAAATATGAGACCCAGGATGGTTGGCGCCTGTGTGTCAAGGTTTCTTCGTTTTTAAGCCGCTGATTGCTGTTATAACATTTGCGACGTTCTCAAGGTTCACGATGGATCATCCATGTAATATAACAGAAAGTCCCTAGTGTGCCATACATAAATAGTAGGGTTCTTCGCTGAAGAGGACATTGGTGCGCCAGTTACCATACTTAATACAATTTGCATTGCATATCGACTTGGTTTTTGTTTTCGTAAGTGAGTTGCCTCAGAAGTCGAAGTGGCGTCATGCATTACGTAGCAAAAGCTCATGCAACAACCAGCTGATTATCACCTTCAGTGTGACACTTAACTGGCCTATTAGGAAGAAATGTAAGGAAACTTGTGTCTTGAGTTGAACGACGTCTGGCTAAGGATGATTATTTGTCTGTGATTTATTGCAACAAGTTACTTGATTTGAATATCACGAGAACGCCACAGGCATTTCTAACGACAACTGAAGGGAAGGCATTGTTTGTGTGTAAGGATTAAGAGATGCCAAATACATCTTAATAACGTCTTTCAATGGGGGATAATGAAGGATTGATAATGATAAATGTGACAGCATGTGTTTTTCCTTTGTGTATATGATTAGAATCAAAAGTGGGTTGTAAGTCTTCTCTGGGAAGGAAATTAGAAATTGTCTTGCAGCTCTTTTGATGTATTCTTCCAAGTGCCTAGTACATGTTGTCCTGAATTCAGTTCTTGGTGGGGATACAAACCCAAATAATGATTACTGTCTGGCTCAAACCTCTTGACGTTTGATGAGAGCCAATGAAATGCGAAGGCGACGTTGTCAGATTGCCACTTCCCTTCACGCGTGCAAATTATATTAAACAGTCGCAAATAACATATACTGTATCAGTAAATAACTGATTCTACAAATATATAATAATTGAAAAAAATAAGAAACAATAGTAAAATCAAGCATACCTTCAACGCGTTTCCTGCTAATCCAGAGGCAAAGCTAATGGTTCGTCCTCATCTTCATCCTCATCCTCACTGTCGTCACTATCACTACTTTCGGTCATATGTATTATTATTGGTTCTAAAATTTCTTCGCGTCCTATTTCTTTCACAAAATCATCATCTTGCAGTGTTTCTGCATGTTTCACACAAGCAGCCCACTGTTCACGAGTCACTTTATTGAGTTCTTCGGATAATTTCGTGTCCTCTTTCGATCGCAAGTTGATCCAATTCATATCTTCTGCCTGTTCTTAAAAGATAGCACTTTTTCCAGCAGTTCTGTTTTCGTTTCTGCGGGGGAAAAGGGAATGTCATTCTGTTCCAACCAATGCATAATAACTTGCTTTTTAGTAGACGTGTTAGGGATTTTGTTTATACAGACCGAATGATACGGAGCATTGTCCATAATAATTATACTGCCTTCCTCTAAATAATTTAAAAATCTGTTCAAAAACCAGTCTCGAAATAATCTGTCGTCATTTCCTCGTGATAATCTCCAGACGACTTTGACCTAAACGCCCATTTGCTATCATGAAGGAAACCTGTTTTTTCTGACCCCACATGACAAACTACCTTTACGTATTGGTAATTTGAGTCCTCCATTTCTAGATGAATCCTGCCAAACAAATTTGACAGTGTGATTTTGATTGACCCAAGTTTCATCTAAATAGAATATAGGTCGTGTATCTCCCGATGCTCTAATATTATGCATTCTTCTCAAGAACTTCAATCTTGCCGCAACGATGACCTCCCGTTCCATAAGAAATTTTCGGCCATCAGTAGTTCTGCGATAATGGAAGCCTAACTCTTTCAATAATCTTTTTGTTGACGAAGCCGAACCAGTGTACAAGATTCCACTTTTAAAAATTAGGTCGCTGTCCAGGGCGGAAAGGGGACGTTATACTCAGCGCCTTAACGTACAAGGCAGGGTATTCTAGTGTAACACGCCGATTGTGATAAGATTGCACAGACATAGAGTACATCGAAAAAGAAGCGACATGTATTTTTTTATATCGGCCAATAACCACATTGAAAGGGTCAAATAGGGGCATACACATGGGGTCAAAATGTGTTTACGTGGAATATAGCGGAGAAGAGTTACCACAAAAGGTTAAATGTACGAAATACTATCCATAATCGACGCAAGGCAATGAGACAGAACGCATCCATGCGAAGAAAGCGGAACATCCGGAAATGGATCAATCACGTCATGTACAACATTGTCACAATGTGCTAAGGAAATATGCGAAGAAGATGGCAGTGGGCAGGAAGAAAGAAGAAACAAAAACAGAAAATACGCGTTTTTGCTTTAAGTGCATACGTCGCCTGTATGTGAACGAGACGCAGATTAATCTCAGTGCACGAAAATTCCTCTCTACATACAGAGGGGGGCGCGGTGGCTCAGTGGTAGAGCGTTCACCTCTGGTGCTTGGGGTCCCGGGTTCGATCCCAGCCCCCGCCAAGTGAACTTTGTGGTGGACAAACACCGTGCTCATGGGTTTTCTCGGGGTTCTCCCGTTTCCTCCCACTTTCTTCATTCCACCATTTTCATTCATCTCTCATTATCACCGTCTCCTTTAGCCTCACCGGTATAACCGTGGGACGTAAAACTTTAAGATTTCATTTAATTTTTTTTCTCTACATACAGACAGAATGCAAACGCCGTTCGCATAGGCAGCCAGCGAGACAGTACTGCACAGTGGGTTGTACAGACAGTGGGCGCAAATAACAGACACGCTCACAGGCATAGAGAATTGAGTAACGAACTTTTTTTAAGTTCGTTGAAAATATACATATCATGAGAGGGTAAGACTGAGTACTTAAACCCCTCTTGATGAAATTTTGCGCCGCCATTGATAGCAAGTTTTATTCTATAGCATTACATTTCTAAAGCCTCCATTTTTTTTATTCTTTCAGTTCTGTGGAATGGTGGCAGTAGATAAGAGAAATTAATATTAAATTGCATGTAATGTATTTCCTAGTTATTCTTTGAATGTTTTTCAAAGGTTAGAAATATTTGTATATCTTTCCGGTTAAATGAACGTTGCATTATTGAACCTTTCCTCTTGTAGACGCTACTGCTTGAACGATCTAGAAAAGTTAAGAAAAATGTCTTCATCGTCTGAAGTCTTTGAATAAAAAATATTGGATTTTGGGTTGTTCGGGTGGTAATACGAAATACGCGAAGAAAGAAACGTTATTTTTATTACTTGTTAAGCAAGCGTAAATGTCGTTAAAACGTGGAGTGTGCTTTGAGTTAACAGTGACTGAAGTGAGTGTTGGTAGAACGTGCTCAGTGGGATGGAGAAACTTACAACAGGGAGATATTCAATCGCTTGTGATCCCACTGCACTAAGTACTCTACGTGTGAAAATAGCATGTGTCTCGCGTTCGAGAAGAAAGAAAAAAGTCGAAGAAATACTTTCAAAATTCAAACACAAAAGAGGTTAGAGGGAAGAGCATAAGTAAAAAAAGATGAAAGAGGATTGAAATTTTAGTAGAGTGCATGATGGGTGATGGGTTTTCAACAAATAGAAAAGTTTCTTGTGAGCAGAGTTAGAGGGAATGTGGTGGTGGGGTTGAAGCATCGACATATCATATTTAAGAAAAAGTAAAAACTAAAAGATAAGACGCTGGTTGATAATCGGCTTAAATGTTTGGAAGATATTCATTCATCTCATCCGTGAATGTCGAACGGATGTCGAGTAGAGAGAGAAAGAGAAGTACAACGAACCCTGGAAGTCGTGTCATTGAATCCATGAGGAGAGAGGAATATGCTTGACAGTCAATGCCATTTGCATAATCTAAAGTTGATAGCATGTGAACAGCAGTTGTATTCTAATTAACTAAAGAATAGATTATCTATTATATGCTTTGTTATGCAAGTACGACGATCACCAGTCTGTATTTGTATAGATAGATAACTTAATGTTATTTTGAATCAGAGATGTACGCAGAATTCCAACAAAGGGGAAGGGGATTGAAACTCTTAAGCTCATATCATGTCAGGTATTTGTATATCTATTGTAATATAATAAATGCTTATTTTTGGATCAAAAGGTCCAATATATTTCATTCAAAAATTTTCTTGTAGGCCTTTTATCTGAAAAATTACATCATTTTACGCGGCGGGAACTCATGTGGTTCGGATTCTACCGTAATCAGTAGGTCCCATGTCATGTAGCCTGCTGCTGAAAGGGACGTTGAACCCAAAATCAATTCAACCCAAACTATCAGTTAACTCAATATGATGTGCTTATTCCGTAGGAAAAAAAAAAAAAAAACGATTTAAGGGTCGTTCAAAAATTTTATGGTCGCTGATCCAAAATGTAATTTGGCCAAGATCATAGTCTATTGATCAATTTTTTCCCCTAAAATTCTTGTTGCATATCTTGCTTAGGGGGAGGGTGTCAAAACCCGGAATCTCCGTCTTTGCGTGCGCCACTGTTTTGAATTAATGCACAAAAATTATGAAGGTGGTAAAGTTGTAAATAGCCAAACCACTTTCTGTTAGACCTCCCTTTTGCTGATGTATTCTCTCATACGCACCGACTTTTAATTCTTATATTAAGGGTCATGCATTGGTACTAACATGATGAATCAGAATGTCTTGGGTCTCGTATTCTGAGTTAACACAGATCAGTGGTTCTCAACTTAGGAGCTCGTCCTGGAAACTGGAGCTCCCTCGCGGCTATATGGTTAATGTATGTGCTTTCCGCGTGGGAGACCAGAATTCAATTCCCGGTGGGAACTCATATGGTTCGGATCTGACGTTAAGCTATGTTAAATTCACGTCTCGTATAGCCTCGCTGCTGAAAGACGCTAAACTCAAATAGAACCAAACGAAACAATGAATGATGATTTTTTTAAACTGCAGAAATATTTTTTTTCTTCGCGATTACCTAGATTTGATATTCGAGAAAGTTAAAACTGAACATTCAAATATTTTCTATTTTAGTTGGAAGTAGCGGTATTTAAAAAAAAAAAATGAAACAGGAAAATTTATTAGAACTTCCAGTGGGTGCTTGAGACCTGGATCATCCATGTGCCACCGGGAATCGAACCCGAAAGTACATGCACCAAGGGCACACACAGGCTAGCTAATAGACTAGCAGGAAATACGAAACTAACATATGATAAATTTTTTGTACACTAAGGAATTCGAAAGATGGGCGGAAGCGTAAAAACACTACTTAAAATGTACCAAAATTTTATTACAAAAATGAGAAACTAGTTGTTTCGTTATTGCGCATGGACCCAGGGGTAAAAGTGAGGGGGGACGCGGGAGATGCCGTCCTCTCACCTCTAATAAATATTTATGGTATCCTTCCAGTTCATAAAAAAAATTCAATGGGTTAAAATAGGCATGGGGACGGCGTGACGTCATGCCACTACCTACCCTCCCCCTATCTTTTCAGATCCACTTTTACCCCTGCATGGACCTAGGCTCAATTCCTGAACTTCTTTCCAGTGTGTATAGCGAAAAACTATCAAGAATGGACTAATGGCTAACGTGCGCACCTTTAGTGGAAAAGGCCCTGTATTCGATTCCTAGTGGGGTATTATTAAAATCTGAATACGTTATGGTGTTTGAATTCCATCTTAAACTGTAGACCCACATTTCATATGATTTTGATGTTACAAAGTAATGCTAAACTTCAACAAAAGAACAAGAGTGATTAGATTAGATAATATAATAGTAGGGTGAAAAATTCGACTGGACAGCTTTAGGGCTTCAGATATCGTAATTTAGTATTGGTATTTATCGAATTGTTGGGTAAGGTATTTCATTCTCAATACAAGTGCCTCAAAGTTTGTTTCAACTTCTGTTATGTTATCTAATATTTTATGTGAATGAACCACAAGTCGAAGACGGATGTTATTTGTATGTTGTGAACCACTTACTTTTATCTTATTTTTGTAGGAAGTATTATAAAAGGAAGCTGTACTATCAGTATGTGCTCACGGAAACCTCTTTCTTGATAACTATTGTAGTTTTATATTTGTAAATAACTTGTTATAATAAAATATTAAGTTATATACATGCTTCATAATCATTTAAGATTTTCACTAACTGGATCATTAAAAAAATCTTGATAAGGAATAGATGCAAGATGCTATTAAATTAACTAACATTTGCTTTCCAAGAAGGTAGAACTTTAAGAGCCCTGACACACTAAAAATAATACAAAATTTACCACGTTTCTTTTGCTTGTGTTTCATAAGAGAAAGGAGATAATGAAATGCGCCTTACCACAATCATAGATAATGTTATTCTACAACAGAATATATGAACTTAAAGAATTTTCAGTGTCGCCATCCATAGAAACACAGTGTTGTCTTAAAGCGGTTAGCGTACGGCAGGAGCTCATGTGGTTCGGATTCCACGTTAATCAGTAGGTCCACGTCTCGTATAGCCTCGCTGCTGAAAGGGACGCTAAACAAAAAATAATCAACTCATCAACTCAACGTTTCCCCCAATATCTAAGTTAAGGCAGCGACTAGAGAAACAAACTCAACTGCATTTGATTATGTATCGTGTCTTGGAATCCTGTGAACTACTTTTTAAATAATAATTGTATTTAGTTTGTAATA
Source organism: Thermobia domestica (assembly GCF_964235325.1). Taxonomy (NCBI): domain Eukaryota; kingdom Metazoa; phylum Arthropoda; class Insecta; order Zygentoma; family Lepismatidae; genus Thermobia; species Thermobia domestica. Next base: position 9,309,115 of record NC_137462.1, read on the forward strand.
AACAAAATACTTTTAAGGTACACTTATTAAAATTAAATAATAATGTTATTTAAAAAATAGTTCACAGGATAGCAAAACAACATGATAGGTAATCAAATGCATTTGAACAGGGTTAGTATTAGTAGTTTATTTAATAACATTTGTATATATTTAGTACTGAATTACCTTCCAAAGTTTTCATGTTTTGATCTTATCAAATTACTAGTAAATACCTTCACGCGTTACTGTGGGCAATATTGTACGCTCTTCAATTTGTACTTTTCATAAAGAATTCGTCTCGAGATCTCGCAAGAAATTGGAACGTCTTGTATGAGCATCTTAAGAAGAAAGCACCACCAAACCTTTTCCTTCCGTTCTAGGTGAAATATCAAACAAGCCTGAAACACGTGTCGTAATATTTTAAATGAGAACTCCCAAATACCAATTTTCATATCTGTGATTTATTAGCTCAAACTGGTATTCCGTCACTGGTTAGACATCTTACGATAAATATTTCGTTCTCTGGCAACACCGCAGCCCTCTCACTTGCTAACAGCACTTAAAGGGAACTCGGAGTGTCGTCTTGAAATTCCATAAACGATGTCCCTTGGTATATTTTACTAAAGTAGTATATTCTGAGTATGTAGAGAAATTATTATTATTTGCAGATTATTATTTATTTGAAAATGTGAAACAAAATATAGATTGGAAGTGTGCTGTTGTCAGAGTATTTTCAAAATTAAAATATACTCGTAGAAACTGATTTGACTCATGCCGAACTGAACTCAGATCATGGAGGATTACAAAGATCGAACGCATCTATAAATTAAGATTCTGCTTATCTTACCTTACCACACGGTGCTACAGCCCTATCTGGGCCTTGGCCTTCTCAGCTATTAGCCTCCATTCGTCTCGGTTTTTCAATCTGTTAGCCCATCCTTTTATCTTCATCTTTTCCAGATCTCTCAGTACATCGTCAGTCCATGGCGACTTGGGTCTTCCTCTTCCTCTGTTTGTATTCATTCTTTCGTACAGGACTTTCTTCGGCAGTCTATCAACCGTCATTCTTTCCACATGTCCAAACCATCTTAAGCGCATTAAGCTTCTGCAGCTAATTAAAATGTTAATCCAACATCGAAGCCATAACTTGTTCTAATAAATATGTTTGATTCGTTATTTGTTAATCTAATCATGTATCAGAAATTATTTTTTTGCATGCGTGGAGAGGGGGGCTAGTTATATCTTAGTACATGTCTGTCAATTAAAAAAACACACACACACACCTGAGTAAAAGTACATAAACTAACAACTCGGGCAGTGTTTCTGAAATGTCGTTATGTTCAAAGAATACATTAAAGTAGGTAGGGTATATTCTAATGAAATAGGACATAAACTAGAATGGTGAAGCGGTTCTTATTTAGACTTGGCTACAGTGAATTGTATTGGATGACATTGAATTCGTGTCATGCGAGCGCCAGTATTCTCTTTTGTGCATGGCGACGTGATTTGAATGTTATACTTCCATATCAAGACATCCACAAAAGCATCAGGATATGTAAATCATGAAGGTCCATATTGTGTGATTATATTTGTAATATTACATCAAGCAAAATGGCCTTGCTTTGAATAGAGAATAATGTTTACAGACAAATGTCTTTGAAAGAAGTAGTTATGTGAGATTATATCACCAAGAATAACGTATTGTTGTCCACGGTTATTTGTGATGTTTCCGTCTGTGTAGGTAAATGTTTTTCAATGCACAAACATGAAAGTTTCTTTTAAAATGGCGCCAGATTTTCCGAAAAGAAATAGATAAACTTGCTGATATGTATGGGAAGAGGGAAGATCGTGCAGGCGTAAATTGTTTCCTGTGTATGTATCTGTGTGTGCATGCCACTTAGTCACCTTGTTTTCATCTTTCTTGTTATTATGTTGCCTAGCAGTTTAATTTTCGTGTAACGTAATTGACGTTTGACGGTGATATGGTGGTTGGTTGATTGATTTGGAATTTAACACCTATTTTCAGTACCTAGATTATGTGAGACGGGATCTAATATTTAAAGTGGGATCCAGACCACTACTCGACAGTAGCTTACGCAGAATTTCATTAAGGTGGAGATTCAAACACTCAGTCACATACGAGGATGATTCAGAAAGTAATGCTTCCAAGCCCACTACATGACCAATAGTACTGCAAACATTCTGAACTGTTTATCGTGAATGCTCTGATGTTTAAACTGTAGAGCGTGTGGGCCCTCCCGTACGCCACTGGACCCGTTCTGTACACGACAAATTAAGGGAACAATATTGACAAATCTCAAAGCCGTACGAATAAATATTAATACTAGGGCCTCTAATAGTAGGCATTGTTTTACTGAAATGGGCCCACGACTCATTTTTGTGTTTTGTTTATGTAATGAACCTGTTTGATACCTTATTTATAATTTCATGTTCGAATCGTATATGGAGTAAGAAAATTTTGTCTTAAAGAGGGTCCCCTCGAACGGTGGGGAGCATTCCTGGGAGCGTTGGCCCCTGCCTCCTACAAGTTACGGCCCCATTCGTACAATAACACACTTCAAACAGCAACACATGTACTATTTGTAAAAGGAAATAAAATATTTCGTGTAAATTAGGAACATCCTTTGTTATATCTACGTAATAACGAATATTACTTGGTAGTTTGTAGTTCAAGACTTCAGAGATACACGTGTAGTGACAACATGGCAACAATGGAAAATCTAAGCTGCAAGAGTGGAAAACGTGTATTACAAGGTTTTTGATAATCATTATACGCTCATTGCTTGAGTGACACCTCTCCCTTTCGTGGAGATAAAGAACCACGTCCTTTGTGTTTTGTAGTGAGTGTCCTGTGTGCGTACGCCCTTCTACAATTGTTCTCTTTCCTTCTCCTGTACAGTCGGTACTTTAACCGCACCCTCTATTTTTCTGGCTCGTTCTTTCGGGAAATAAGGAAAGAAGTGGAACTGAGGGAGAAGAATAATTGAAGGGGGAATGGGTCGTTGCCAACCCTTGTTCGAAGGAACGAAAAACAGGAGACCGCGGTTATCAAGATGATGAAAAGAAGGCAGTGTACGATCCTTTTTATAATTAGAAGCATAACAGTCAGTGAGTAATGCTAATGTGCAAACTTCCAAGCCATTGAGTGGTGGATCTAAAAAGTAAAAGCTGACGGGCCCAGCCAGAACCCAGACTACGATAGGTAAATCATGAGAAAGACATTTTTAAAACAAGTTACACTTTTGTTCATTGTTTATGTAATGGAAGTTGTTTTGAGAATGGCTTATATCGTCCATGGACCTTTTCGTAATGCGTAACGTCCCCATTAACCCTTTTGAGATCTTTGGAACAATTTTTACCATACGGGAGTTTTATGGTACTTCACGTTATAACTGTCCTATTTGAGCTTTTTCGTTCATCCCCCCCCCCCACTCCAAAGAAGCATTGTAAAACACGTTACGTATTGCTTTACGCCTTTTTGCTTCGAGATATAGGAGGTGATGACGTCATAACTTAAAAAAATATTTTTTCGTTTGTTAGGCCTATTTTCATTATTTTTTAGCGGGCTTGCTTTTGCACCTAAAAGATTGAAATTTTGCACAAACATTCAGTCCACTGAGTAGTATTTATCAGATTTTTTCAGATCTCTGCGTTAGCACAGGGGGGTCCAGAGGGGGAAAAGGTTTAAGAAAAGGGATATTTTATTACCAAAAATCCCTTTTTCGCAATTTTTACGCTTCAGATACATGATAGAGACATATGAATGGTACCGTCTGAAAGGCAGTTCTGTTCTGACGAGAATGGTGGGCGAACCATGATCCTAGGGTAATTAGGGATGTCTCAGGAAATTTGTACCCAATATCCTTTTTTATACGGGAATTTGGGGTATTGTGGGTATATATATTTTTGGCGAGCTTACTTTTTCACCTAGAAGATGGAAATTTTTCACAAACATTCAGTCCACCGAGTAGTATTTATTAGATTTTTTTCAGGGTCATGTAAGTGGTACCACTTGAAAGCGTGCTCTATTCTGAAGAGAATGAGGCATGAGTCATGATCCTAGGGTAAATAGTGACGATGCAGTAGCTAGTTGACTGAAAGTCTTAAAAAAATACCCCAAAACCCAAGATCCTAAAAGGGTTAAACACTCAAATAAGTTAATCAAGTCTAGATATTGTGGCCGTGAGGCGAGGTGCACATTTACCTTTGACATATAAAGGTTCTATTTTAGAATATTCCTAATGTGTGAGATAGTAAGGCCAGATTCGAAATCAAAATTTAATTTTCACTTGTGTCTGTCGCCTTTTATAGTTGGCAACACTCGTAAGAAGTCGAAGTGCGTGAAATGCGTGCTGGCTGTATGTTGGAAAAAAAAAAAGGCTCAGCTAGCGTTGGTTGTTTCAGAGAGTTGGGAGGAACTTGTTTCAGAACTTGGTCCCGTCGCGTGCCCTTCATCAACGAGCAAAAGCGAGAGAAGATAGAACCAGCTACTGGTCATGAGCGTGAACATGCCTCGCGGCTCCTTTTCCACAGAAGACAAGGATAATTCATTAGGTGGCTGGGGGTTTCCTCCTTGTTTGCAGTTTTACATAGTTGGGAGGACTTTGTGAAAAACTGCCGTAATGAACTGGTCTAGTCGTACAGTACCCTAAAGGGATTAGATTGCTCAAGAGGAGACCGTGGATTGCTGTGATTTTCATAGCTACTACTACTTTTCATCAGTGTCGTGTAATAAGTTATGTTCCACATGAGAGATAAATGTTTTAGAGTATAACAGGCAATAGCTAATTTTTTTCCCTAATAATTAGGCAATCAGGTGGAAACTTCGGATTATAAAGAACCATGTCAAAAAATGTGTCTGCAGAAGTACACTGAGTGTTCTTTATTAAAGCAAGTTTTAAGTCCTTACTCAAACGGTACATAGTAGAGTCGCTAAGGTAGTAGAGCGAAGGTAGTAGGGTGGTCAGTTTATTTCCTCTGTGAATAAGAAGTGTATGAAAACGAGTAAAAGAATGGATTAAGGGTAATTTTATGAATTACAAAGACAATGAGAAATATTATGAAGCCATGGTCTTTAGGTTTTAATTTATCAAAGAGAATTTTGGGAAAAGATTTTGGCTTTATTTTTCAGTTTTGTTACTTCCGTTTTTGTGTATTTGTATGTCATAAAGGAATATTTGGTATTGCAAGTCAATATTGTAAACTACTTTTGTTATGTCATTATAAAACATTAATAAACTGTTTGTTAACAACAACACACACTCGTCGAACAGCATGTTGAAAGATATTTCATTTTAGTGTAATATCAAAGCAGATAATGTCAGGGAGATTTTCGGTTAATCAGAATTTCATCAAAGAATCTTGGGCGCACGTGTAAAATTTCAAACGTAGTTATGGAAACCATATTACTGGAATTCAGCATTTTCCAGCAATATGCAATCCTCAGTTTAGTTTTTAGTTTATTCAAAACAATGAAAAGTTATTCAAAAATACATTTAAAAATTCACATCGTTTTTTTGAAAATACGAATCTCAAACTCTGTTAGCTATTTCGCTACTCAAAAATTATCTTCATATGTGTTCAGAAATTATATTTAAAAATCATTTCATGAATGAAAGTACATTCATTGTAACCATCATTGTACCAAAATTCTAAGTTTATTACTCTGAAAAAAAAAAAAACGCTAAAGCAAAATACGTCATTATCGATTCTTAAAAAAACCTACACGGCATAAAGATATATATTCCTTTCAACCAAATACCTACCAGCAACATTCTAAAACCTAACACTCACACCTAAAACAATTGGCTACACCAACAACACATTACACGCACATAATTCAATTTATCATGAATATACTTTTAACAGCTCGACGATTTGCTTTTCGTTTCATTCAAGTTCTGTTTAACTGATAAACAAACAATAATAAAACATCCCAAAATATTAAAATCTCTTGCTTGCACAGTATAAGTGCATTAAAATATACTGTTAATACTAACAGGTACTCCAAATACTAACAACTTCAACGTAAGTTACGCTACAGCCTGTATTAAATTATCTAACGACGTTCAACACTAACTCTAAAGTAAAAAATAAAAAATAAATAAATAAATAAGTAAATAAAATAAAAATAAAAATAAAAATAAAAAAAGTTGGAGATGCATGGGTTTAATTCCAGTCTAATGGGTGATTAGTATATCATCCATAATGGAGATGAGGTTTATCCCATTCACAACCACCCTTGCTAAATATGTGTTTATATTTTAAAATTCAAGTTAACCTTTTAAATGTTTAAAGTATCCACATTTATTCATTTTTTTCTAAATTTCTCAAAATGTATTACATTAGCACATTGTAATAGTAAATTTAAGCCATTTCATTCATATGCTCTTTTAAGCTAACATTTAATGCAGACAGCGACGATAGCAGTGAATCTTATATATATATATGAATCTTGTAAAATGAATAAACTATTAATAATACATTTATTATGTATTAAAAACTATTATTATGTGTAAAATGTATTATATTTTAAAATCCCAACCATAGAACACGGCCGAGCGCTTGTTACAACAAAGTTTCGACAAGTAGGAACGGTAACCAAGTATTAAAAGCATAGAGAGGGCATAAGCATCAATTAGAATAGATATCAGATTATAAAACAAACAAAATATTTCGAGGGTCAAATGGTCCAGAGGATGCTCTACCTATCGAAGATGCACCCATTTCTTTGCTGAACTATGATGATTTTAAATCTCATATTCGATATGCATAAGAGTGAAACCACTGACTGTCTTACTAATTCATCTCCGAGACTACTACGCATACAACCTTAAAATTTTGTGGAAATGTTTCCCTTCCACTTTAGGTTGTAGATAAGACAAGGTTTTGCGAAATACTTATCCTAAAGGGGGGTGGAGGCTGGAATAATTTTTTGCCGCTCACCAGACCGCCAAAACTGTTAGACGTAGAATTTTGATATTTTGCATAAATATTTTCCTAACTCTCTAGATTAAGTAAGACAAGGTTTTGATAATTGTTTATCCCAAGGAAATGGGAGAGGTTAAACAGTTTTTTTTCCTTCCTCAGATCTATGAAACTATAAGGCTATAAAGTGAATCTGAATCTGTAGTGGAATCGAACCCATGTGTCCCACGCCACCAGAGAGATCTCTACTTTTTTTTTGTCAATCCAGTTGCTAAGGACAATGCAGTTCATCCTAATGCGGAAAGTTAACAGGGTATACTTTTATTAATACTGGCGCTGTGAGTAAACATATAGTTTGCGTTTGTAGTTTTTTTTCTTTTTTTTTAATGGGATGATGTGGGTGCTTTTGATAATGTCATCACATTTGTATGCAAACAGACGTGTCACTTTGACTATTTTTGTTGTTGTTGTTGTGTTTGTTGAGGGAGAGGTATTTTTTGTCACTCCCTCTCGTTGACCCTTCGCATTATCTAGTTGTTTTACATTTACCCATCCCCTGTAAAGTTACAATCTTGGTATGCAAATCAGGTCGCTGGGGTGGTCTTTTATCCAATGTGTTATTCAAATTTCAAGCACCGTATAATCAAAATTGACGTTTCGGAGCTGTTTTGTTTGTTCAGGGTTTAGTCCCTTTCCAACATCGAAGCTATTTGAGACGGAATCTATAGTTTAATGGAGAATCCGATCGACCGGGAATCCAAACCGTGGTTCTTGTCACAGAAAAGAACGCGTTCTTGTAATCTTAGTCGGGTAATTCCTTGAGCGGTTTTCTAGACAAAATTCGACATTTTTTATGTATTTATTTAAGAAGTAGTTCTCTTTTTGTGTCATTATTTCTTGTTAAATCATATTCAACCCGTTCAATTCTCACTAAAAAAAAAATAAAAAAAATAAAAATAACGCAGGGATGCAAATAAGCAACACAATTTTACTAGCCCAAGAAAAAAGCTACTAGCCCAATCTTCATAGTTTGAAATAATAGTGATATTAAAAACTCGCCCGCATCGATGAACCACTCGCCCCAGGCGAGCGGGCGAGTGGTTATTTGCATCTCTGCACTAACGTAAATGCCACGACTCATGCGTATGCATCAATGACGACGCTAGCTTTGATTTCTGTGGGGTGGAGGCGAGTTGGAGCAGAAGAACATAACAGGTTTCTTTTTTTGCGGGGAGGGGGGTTATTTTTTGTTACCGAGCGTCATAATTTTTGTTATT